>NW_019384571.1:257507-288596 GCF_000671375.1 Centruroides sculpturatus | reverse complement strand
TTTTCTTATTCTTAAGAAACTAATCTTATAAAAAAGTATCTCTTATAGCCTCTAACTATCATTTGTTAAAAAACCACAGATAATATAATCACTTCTATTTTTAACACTCAGGATCATTTTAACGCAATTACGTAGTTCAGTCTTGACAGTTATCACATAGTATTTTTGTAGTACTATGCACTTTGCAAATAAATTTCAAACAACTGTTGCACTTAGTAGCATATTTACCATCTTTTTTTCCAGCACAAAATGACAACATACTCTTTTCAGGAGATTTCGGCTTGATCTAGCAATTTGTATAATATTATCTTCTATTAGCAGTTCAAATGATTCTTTGGTAGTCATTTTGAATTTTTGATGAAAGATTGAGATATCTTTGCTAAATAATTGTAAAAATAAAAAAAATATAAAAACACATTTCCACAAAAAACCAACGTAACTGGTATCGTGGGGGCTGCGCGGCCCCCAGAAGGTACGTAGCTCCATCCTTGTAAGTGCTACAGGGCCGAACATTTGGCACTAGCTAAGAGTCACGACGTAATGAGATTACATAAAATGGCAGCTGCGCACGATATTTAGATTTTTAGAAAATTGTAAAAATATGACACGTGGGGGCCACGCGGCCCCCATAAAACCAGTTAAGGGTTAAATTCTAGAATTTTCCTTCTTTCTGATTTCTTTGTTCCTTTGTCTCAGACTTCCGAGAACTCGCCTCACCCCTAACCCATCAGGGGTTAGCGTTAGAACAAATGGAGAAAATGAGGCTGGAGGGGAAAAGAGGGTTTCTAGAGCATTCTTAGGCCGGACTCTGAGAGAGACAGACAAGTGGCAGTAGGCTCTTGAACGGAAAGTCGAGGAGCGCTGCAGAAAGAGGCCGTAATAAGCAGATCGGTAGAAGAATCTGGTCGACAATTATAGAGAAAAAACCCCAAAACGGACCTGCCATTTTGGAGTTTTTTCTCTATAATTGTCTATAAGTTCTCTATAAGTTGTTCTAAGAGGAGAACAGACAAGAAAGAGAAGCCAAGATGAAAAACGGTGGAGAACCAACTGAAAAATTGGGTACCCTTCTGTTCTTTAATTCTTCTCATTTCCCCTTCTACTTTTTCTATTTTTAGTTTAAGTTAGGTTAAGGTTTACACGTGCAAATAAATTGTCGGGAGGTAGTTATCAAGAAATTAACTATTGGTCTATTGATATACTTGGTCACTCAAGATTGTGGAACCGTTTGGAGGAGAACAGCGGGAATCCAAACCTATTCTGTATATATATTTCAAATTCAGAGCGAAATTAAACTCGTTTAATTGGTAAAACATGTATGTGTTTTCTTGTCCGCGTTGAACATTTCACACCACAAATAACTGTTCCCAGTTCTGTATTTTATTTATAAATGCATTTTTAATAATATATGGTTAATAAGAATCTATTTTAAGCTTACAAACAAATAAATTTTAGTTTTTAATGTAGTATAGAAAAAAGTAATCTAAATTTACGAATTCATGTATGTGCAGTACATACTTTTAAATGTACAGTACATGTTTACAATTTGGTGATGTTTACAGTACATCGCGGACTCTTTATTTGTGAATGTGGTTTGCTCTAAGACATTATAAAATAAAATGATTTTGTAAGGTTAAATAACAAATACAGTTATTAAAATTATCATACAACAGTAGGAAACAAACTAATTTATATTAAATTTACCAATATCGAGTAACACTGACAATGACGCCAAACGATAGATATTGGAGCTACCATGGAAAATACCAATACTGAGCACTTAAAGACTTCTAAATAAGATGAAAACACAAAAACACAGATGTTTTCATGTTTCGTTCTCTAGGATTTATGATGATTATATTAACATTTATTGTAAATGTACATATTTTAATATGATTTTATGTGCTTTAACACTTTTCTAGTGATATTACGACTTCAATATTTGTGGCGGATGGACGTAATGTCAAATAAAATGACTTAAACTTGATTTTTATTTTTCCATATATTTTTTGACAAGCGATGTATAATCGAGAATGACATAACTCGAGATATACCAGTATAGTGTAAACATTATTTGTATATTTTGTAAAACTAATTATAATTTTTAAGAACTTTAAATGGAAAAAGGAATCTTAAAGAAGAATGCTTTTTTTTTACTCAGAAATGGAAAGACCTGTAGAGCAGGGGGAGTATCGAAATAATCGACGGTTATTACAACGCTGGCTGGGGACACATTCAGTGCCCATGTCCTACGTCCCATAAGGCACTCAACCGGCCATCGCAAGCCCTATGTGTCCCCAGCCGGCGTTGTAATAACCGTCGATGGTTATATAGTTAGCTTATATATGCTGGAAGAGGAGATCGGACTGGAGGTCCAGACAGTGTAACTGGCAACGCATCTGCACGGTAAGCAGGAGTTGTGGGTTCAAGCCCCACTCCGGGCCAATTTTTTCTCCCAGTGGTTCTAAATTATTTAAATTAATTAATTTATTTATAATTATTAATGTTAATAAGAGATGGTGCCTAACGCTTACCTCTAAAGCCAAATTGGTTACGTAATTCATTTAATAATTAGCCTTATACTAGCCTGATAGATTTTCGGCATTCGATTGGTGTGTAGATATTATTATATTGGGTTAAGCGATGTTTGCAATTTGATATGCGATAGAACTGTTCGAATGTGTACAAGTACAAATTGAGAAGGAAGCCCTGTGGGGATTCCCTAATTTCGCCAGTCCTGTCAACTTCTGTCATAGAGCATGACTATGAGTACTTGGCTTTCGGGCGCCACCAGATAGTTCAACCTGCCAACAGACGTTTCGCATTGCATCCTAATTCTGATAAATGCCAATAGAGGTGCTGTTAATGCTATAATATAGGCTAAATAATATAGTAATTGCGCTCTGGTCGGATTTTTTTCTCCTTGCGAAGACATTTCTTATGCTATAAGTAAGGTGGGTATTGGGACAATGACTTTGAATATTATGTGACCGATCACTCAATTTGCCGCCCTCCTGGACGTGCCGCCCGCGTGCAGTGCACGCCTTGCACGCCCGCTTACGGCGGGCCTGCTGAGGTGACTGTAGTGATTCCAAACACTATAAAGTTAACATTATTTTTACTGATAAAAAAAAATAAAATCTTTGACTGCTTTTTATTAATAAAGAAACATTCTACATATTTCATGTGTTCGAAAAACAAAAGGTTAAAGGGATCTGCTAGGAAAGAAAGAGCCTGCTCTACTCCAGGCTCCATACAAGCTCTCAATGGCCCTGCTCTTTGACATAGTAAATGCTCACTATAAACAAATATGGACATTTTAAGAGAATTTCTACAAAATACAAGAATCATCACAATTACAAAGCTGTAACTCTGAAGACAGATAAAACACCATTAAACCTAAGCAACATTGTCCTGGATTTAATACAATATATTAAAGACACAAACACCATAGAGCAGTTCTGGAGCTAGAAGAAATCTACTACAACAGACATCCTAATGATTCCAATCATACTGACAATATTGCAACAAAAACTATTGGCTGGCTCAGATATGTCTCTTTACAGGTTTGTTTTTGTTTTTGTAAAGGTTATAAATATTAAAAAACTAGTTGTTACCCGTGACTTCGCCTGCACGGATTTTGCAAGCAAATCCCATTTATATTCAGTATTTCAACAACCATAGTAATTGTTATATAACACCTACCGCTGAGAATGATGAGAATTGCTGAGAATCAAACAAGCTGTTTTCAATTTGATCAATTTTCTGGAATGTTTACAATCATTCTATAAGCAAACTAATATGTAATAATAAATTTGAATTTAAAATGGTTCAAACATTGGGTTAAAAAATAGAAATATATAAAAATATTTATAATAATGCCTAAAATGTTGTTATCAATTTAATACACCTAAGTATTCAACGAAAACTAAATGTAGTTAAAAACAAAAAATTGCATCTAAAATAGTACAGTAGAAGCCATTCTTCAGGTTAAGCCTTAATGCTCTCTCTCTCTCCCAGGGGGATCGAAAAATCCCTTCTTAGTGTGCATTTTCATGATGTACCCAAACTGTGTACCAAATTTCACCTCTTTAGGTTCAGCAGTTTGCTCTGGGCGATGATGAATCAATCAGTCAGTCAGGACAAGTAATTTTATATATTTAGATTACAGGTTAGGTTATAAATACAAAAAAGCTACAGAAAGCATATTTAAAAGACACAACACTTTCAGATAATGCTTGAAGGAAATCTATACTAATATTATAAAGAAGTAATGTTTGTAAGTAAGTTTGGATGTAGCGGGTAATCTCCGAAACTACTCATCCGATTTCAAAAATTCTTTCACCAATATTTAAAATGGAACTTCAAGGTGGACATAGGCTGTATATTATTCCATTAAACATTCATATAAATTAAAAGATATAATCTAGGTTAAGGCTTTTATGTCCAACAGATGGCGCTATGAGTACGACGCCCTAAGTTTGCTTTTCTGTGAGGCATTATGCTTTTCTGTGAACTAAAGCAGATCATCTATCTATCTATCTATATAAATAAAAATGTAATGTTCGTTTGTTCCTACCGATTCCTTTGAAATTTTGACACAACGCTGCATTCGAATACGCACGTGTTTTTATATAATATACATGTCGAAATTCCCCCCACTGGGGGGAGAGGGACAGGATTTAGGCTTACCGTGAAGAACTTGGCTTCTATTATACTATTTTAGATGCGGTTTTTTGCATTTTTGATTGCATTTGAATAGGGTATGTCAAGAGAATGTACACTAAGAAGGGATTTTTCGAAAAATTCCCCCCACGGGGGAAGTGTTATACATTTATATAGATACGTTTTGAGCCACAACGACGCGTGGCGGGGTCTGCTAGTATTACATAAAGCATAAAATTATATAAAATACAAGGGCCAATCTAGAAATTATGCCATCCTGGGAAAGATAGTTAATTGTCACCTCTTTTAAATATACACTAGCTCACAGAAGTATCCAGACATCTATAAAATGGAAGAGTTTTTTAAACTAAAAAAAATATTTACATGTGCAAAAAATATTGATCAAAAACATAAATAAAATTTTATTTCAAACTGAGAAAATTTTCACATAACAAAAGTTTCTGGAGAGAGGAAATAAATGATAGAAAGTATCAGATCATTTTCCTAAAAATATGTTTACAACAATTTGCCTCAACAAATGAGTTAAAGTATTTGTTTCATACTTGAACTGTTTTATTTTATCATTGTGAACAATGAAAACAAATATATTAACCATTGTTATTAAAGGACTCATTATTAAGGAATAGCAAAAGGGAAAACCTGTGCAAAACTTTGCTGAACAGTTTCAAATTCCAAAATCCACAATTCAAGATACCATTATAAAATTCATTACAACTAATAGTGTAGTTAATAAGGCTCAAACTGGACGTCCTGAAATATTTACCTCGAGATAGAAACATGTCATTGTCTGGAAAGTGAAGAAAAATCCATGAATAATTGCTCCTAAGTTTGTTGCTGTTGAGGCTTCTGTAGAATGTGGAGTATATAAATCTGCAGAAACTGTCAGAAAAACTTTAAAAGCAAGTAGCTATAAAGATTTTATGGCTATGAAAAAACCAGCAGTAAAGGTTAAAGTTTACAAAAGAGTTTTATACAAAAAGTAAATTTTGGAAATTAGTTTTGATGTCAGATGATCCAAATTCAATGTGTTTGGTTCAAATTATTGCCTGAAAGTGTGGATAAAAGCTGAAGAATCTTAAAACATGAAAAATCTGATATCTATAGTAAAATGTGGAGATGGTTTAATGCTATTTGGAGTTCTATGCCTGCAAATGGTGCTGGAACTTTGTAATTTGTTGATGGAATAATGAATCAATGTGTGTCTAAATATAATTTAAATAAAAATGTTCAGAAATCAGTAAGAAAGTTGAAATCGGAGTAAGGGTTTCTTTTCCAGTAAGACAACAATCCAAATCACACTTAAAAAGTCAGTCAGTTTGTTGATGTGCCCTGTATAAAAGTGTTTCCTTGGCTTCCACAATTGTCCGATCTCAACCCAATTGAGCATTGTAAGATTACATTAAATGAACAATCAAAACAAAATCAGTAACAAACAAAATTGATCTTAAAAACATCATCATTGGAGTTTTGAATTTAATAGATGAAACCGTTATAAAACTTTCAATGAATCAATGCCTAGTTGTTACCAGAGTAAAAGGAGGCCCAATTCGTTCTTAAGTGTATAAAAAGTTCTGTTTAATCATTATTTATTTCTTCTGTCCAAATACTTTTGTGATGTGAAAATTTTTATTTTAAACATTAAAAAATTAATAAAAGTATATTTCTCTTTTTGATGATTGTTTTTATACATGTAAATACTTTTTTCTAGTATAAAAAAAGTCTAAAGAATTCATATCTGTTATTATTTTTTCCCTATTTCATGTAAGAAATGAGTGATAACTAAAAAACTCTTCCATTTCATAGGTGTCCGGATACTTTTGTGACCTAATATAGGTATAGTGTAATTTTAATTGTAAGATCTGAGGGCTTGCTTGGACTTCACACTTAATTATTTTCAAAAAGTAAAAAAATCAATTATCTGAAATTAAGAATTATTATTATTTTCTTCTTCAGTCAATTTTGCTGCCCCTAGCAATCTGCCTCCTTATGCAGCCACCCACCTTGTCCACCAACCCTATATCAGCCCAATAACATGTCAAATTGGATTGCAAGCTTTTAGAACAAATAGACTACTTAAGATATATTAATATAAACAAATAGCAAAAATAAGACATGGAAAGTTTGTAAACAAATATAAACTATTATATACCTAGCAATCTGTTATATAATGTTATAAACTGATTATTGTAAAAATCAGGACCATGAAGTCAGACTCAGTCAAAAGCAATTCTTGAATTACCAGATTCATTAGAGCCGGAGTCAATAAAAATAGACCTCCTCCAAACTTTAACAGGTTATGGTTCTAAACAGTAGTCTGATGATTAATGTTGACAGTGACAAAATGCCTTGAATGTTGCATGCATTCAATCGATATAAAAAGTATATAATTAGTATATTTATTATTTACATCTTATACTAATATATAAAGGAATTGAAGTCAAAGCATTTGTGTACCAACTTCACAGTCCTACTAAAAATATTATTGTATGGCAACACTGACAGAGAGCCTTGCATGCATGCAGGAGTGCCCATACACTGGGGAACTTAGGGCACATGTTTCCGTTTTTATTTCTGGATTGCCCTTTTCATAATCCATAAACTCCTTTATCAACAAACAACAGAAAATTCATGACTTCTAGCTTATTCTGCAAATATAAAAAAACTAATAAACAATATTTGTCTGTTGTCCCATGCAACTTCGTCATACGTTGAAAAAACAAGGGCATTTCTCATTTTAGCCTCAACTGTAACTGGCGTCACCTCATGCATCATCAATTTGACATTAAATCATAACTCAAAGCTTATCACCTAACATGCCTTCTTTTATAGCTTGTGCCTTCCTTTTTTTTTTTTGTTGACTGCAGGCACCACTGCATGCATGTGTCTGTGACAATGTGTAATTGTGGCTAGAATGCATTCCAAGTTTTTTAATTTTAAGTATAAAATGTATATTTGCAAATATATGAATAGGGGCATCAATTAATTAAATATATAAGTTTAAAGGGGAGAAGGTGGCAAAAAAGCACATCATTGCACACTATGTAGCGACATTGTCTATGTGGACTATTTTTAATGGTATTAGTGGTATATAACTTTGTTCATATAAGCAACTTACTTCAGTCATGTGAATAAACTATTGGTTACAAAATTAATATGTAAATCATAATTATAAAAAGAGTTACCATTACTTTCCATATTTCAGATCCACTTATAAATTCTTTTGATAAAATGAATCCTTTACAAAAATAAAAAATATATATCCTTTAATCCCGAATAATTTATATAAATTAAAAATTAATCATTAATATATAAATAATGTAAATTACCAAATTATCACTGTAGAAGAAATCGTCTGTTAAACGCTTAAAATCTTCTGCACACGAAATTCGGGCGGGAAAACTTTACCAATCAAATACGTTTGATAATATCCCAGAATTCAATTTCATTTTAATTGCTTTTCCGTTAAACAAAAATGCGCAGAAGTCACCGCTTTACTTCAGTAACGGTTTTATGTGATGACGGTCAATTTAATATCTGATTAGACATAAATAATAATAATAATAATTGTTAAATACGGGATGATTGTAGTTAAATTAAATGTTCTTTAGAGCTTTCTGTAAAAAGAACTATTTGACAAATCTCAATCAAGTTTAGTATACATAGGTTACTGTAGTTTCGATTTTCGGGAAAAATTTTATTTCAAAATATATCCGCTAGGACGAAATTCGGCGCTGACCTCTCAACGTTCGTATTACTTTGTAATGAATTTTTGGTATAAAAGGAATTTTCTTGACAGTTCTACAGATGAAGAGTCGTGGTTCTCACTTCGCTTAACCGCGCGTTATTTGTTATAAGTCGATTAAGGACTTTCGGTGTTCAAAAGGTTTACGAAGTTTTCTGACTTAGAAATCATGCGAAAATAATTTTGCGTTATACGAAGATGTTACTTTTAGGCAGTGGCGTGCCGTGACATTTGATGATAGGGAAGCTGTGTTTCTGTAAGAAGTCGACATCCAGGGACAATCAGTCAATTGCGCGTCAGTGATGGTCTAGGGTCCATTCGTATCGTTTATTCGATAAGCCGGTAAAAACCGTAGACTTCTCTAAATGCATTTTTAATATCACAATTACATTCCGAATCGCTAGTCACGATATAAGGGCTACAATTAAAAATAAAATAATAAAAACTTACTCGGTGAAATAAAATATGTGGTGGATGTACAGATACATAAAAATATTCTTCAATTGTATGAACATACTTTTAAATAAAATTATAATTAAATATAGTTTTGTAAAGAAACGTACATAAAAATATAAAATATTCTTTACTTTTTAAATCTTAAAACAATACACTTACAAGTTAGTCAAGTACGAGTGGCTAATAGATGGAATCGAAGACGGTTGCAGAGCGTGCATATACGCGGACTGCCAAATCCCCAGGATGCCGATACCGGTCAATGTCAAATACATCTTTTGTCGCATCACTAGTATATCTCAAAGGGCACGACAGGGCTGTTGTAGATTTAAACGTTGTAATAATCTAAATATGTTAAACTTAATAGCCTAGTCATTTGCTTTCTAATTCGTTTTAGGACCAAGTGTCCTCAGAAATTTCCAAAATTTACAACTTTTCGGTCACTCTCATTGAACTGGAAAATTTTCTATCTTTATTACATTAACTAGCTCAGGGATGGCGAACCTTTTTGAGTTTGCGTGCCAAGTAGTAAGCATATTAAGCATACTTTTCTTTAAAAATGTTTATGCGTGCAGAAGTTTTAGACTTCGAGTAACTATATTTAAATTTGGCCGAATGGCCGAGCGGTCAAAGTGGTTGCTATCGCTCCTGTAGACCCGAGGTCAAAACCCCAGAAAATTTTCAAGTGGGTATCCATTTGTGGCTACACGCCATATTTATGTTGTATGTAATTTCATTTTTTTTTCTTTTTTGCGTATATATCTCTCTACTTTCCCTCTTTATATCCATTCGTCTACCCTTCCTGGAATGTGCTCGTTTACACTTGCATTGGTATGTGGATGACTCACTCCAAAAACAGAAAAGAACGCAGGAGGGGAGAGGGCGAACACGTGTGTCGGGGGAGGAGAGTAGAGCTCGGAGGAGAGAGACGGAGGAGGAGTCGGGGGAGAGTACGTTCAGCGTCGTATCGGATAGACGACGACCCGGGAACTGGAAGAAAAAGAACGAACTTTGCGAGAAACAAGACGCATCAACCATTGCAAGGAGCACCAATTATCAAGTTTGGGTACCCTCTGACCTATCTCTTGTCTTCATCTTCCAAGCCTTCTGATAAACCTATTCTATTCAATACTAATATCTAGAAATAAGAAACTAGCATAATTTACGTAGTTTAAGGGATTAGTCGATCGGGCCGGACAGGAACTACACGCGCACTTTCCTGTCGCGTATTATATTATTCGGTGGTTCATTAAGGGTGTGTTTTATTCGGTGGATATGGTTATGTTGGTATCCTTTGTAACCTGCATCAACCTGGCGAGTAAATAAACTTATTGTATTTTTGGTTTATTTAATTTCGTTTTGTTTGTCTACTTCTCGCCCGTAGGTCTAACACATTCTTCACCACCCGGCTGTCCCATTGTGGACTTGCTAAATAAAAAAGCCCTCTTAGTACCCACAGGGCGAAAAGAGTTTTAAAAAGTTATATTTAAATAAATAAAATAATATACTGTAATTAGAGTAAATGGAAAGAACGTAATTTAAAAAGATGATAAACCGAAATCATATAATTCGTTACGTGCCAGATGATTCCTTTGACGTGCCACTTTGGGCACACGTGCCATAGGTTCCTCACCTCTGAACTAGCAGCAAGTACCCGCTTCGCTGGGTTTTTATTTGTTCGTACATTTATATGTAATATAGTTATATATATATATATAAGATTGTTTCTTTTCCTGTACATAATCTTTCTCTGATTCGATGTTTCCCTATAATTTTCAAGTTGCTCTTCTGTCTGATTATTTCTGTTTCGTTGATAATTTTCTCGTAGTAATGTTAGACGTACTTCTCTTTCTTCCGTGGTTTCATTTCTCCGCGCCATCTTTTGCCTTTGAGATATGATTCGAGACCGCAAAAATTCTTTCTTGCGCTTTGGCATTGTTTTGTATATTTTTAATTTTCACACTTCACTATTCTTTTTTCACTTTCAACCTTTTTCTGTTATTCGTACACAGGGCCGGATTAACCCACTTTGGGGCCCTAGACATTTTTCTTCTTACTGGGCCCCCTCTCTCTCCCACAAGAAAAAGAGCACACAAAAAAAATATAAAACAATAAATAAAACAAAACTAAATAATGTGAACAACTAATTTATTTTATATTTTTACAGTATAATTTAATATATTATTATTTTTATTAGTAATAGGAATTTATTATTGATATGAATTTATTGTCGAATTTATGGTCGTTTTGAACACCATATACAGTCGACCCCCCTATAACACAGTAGATACGTTCCGTTCTTTATGAATCGATTTCTTACGAGGTCATGCCAATTACAGCCCCACACGTGTGAAGTTTACGGACTACAGTTGTTTGAAAGGTTTTGTTCCATAAAATTAATCGATTATAGACTAATTCGACTCAACATTTCCAAAATACGTACGTATATTTTTTGGGAATAATCTGTATAAACTACGCTATTAACAAAAAATTGTAGGATTACTTACCGAGTGTGCACCGTTCGACGTCGCCATTGCTCAAGCTTGTTTTCGTCGCGGAGCAACGCACCAAACCCGGCCGCGATTTCTGATAAGTTATTTTTCTGCGAAAACTTCGTTGAATTTTGGAGACATCATTAATGTAAATAATTTTTATGGCCGTTGAATAAGAAATGTTTCTTTCACAAGAAATGTATAAAAGTACAGTACTGTATTAGACTTACGGTACCTAATTTACATACTGTACAGACGATAGTAAACAACTTACTCGACTAAACTCCCCATAGCGTGGCGCTGGACGGCAGAAAGTATATATATATAATTATAATAAAGTTACAATAAATTAAGTTAATATATAATTATATATACCGTACCTAATTTATATATAATTATATGTACAGTACCTAATTTATATATAATTTATATATAATACTGTACAGACGATAGTAAACTCAATTTACTCATATAAATTCTCTGTAGCATGGCGCTGGACGGCGGAAAGTAGTTCGGCTGCCCGATGACGTTTTACCGAATTATAGGAGTTTTTTTACCAAATTTGTACGGATACCGTCGCAATTTTTTCGTCGTCTTATAGGAATTGTAATTATAGGAAAACGTGTTATAGGGGGTCTACTGTAGTGTAACTACACGAACACTAGACAATCTTCATTTTAAATTTATTCAATTTTTAAAAACGACAAAAATAATTACCAACACGGTTTCAATAACGTAAAATGAATTTATTATTTATACCACCGCTGCTGCTACTGTAAAAATGGGCAGTCTCTGTCAACGTATTGAGCGCCAGCTATGCAATTAATTATTTATCATTGCTATGCATGCTAACTATTTAGTATGTTGTCCCGATGACTGCACCGAGCCGTTCAACTAGCTATAATATAATGTAATAGAAAGATTAGAAGTACGAAATAATCTAATAATCTTAACGTTTGTTTTTATTTTTTGCCGGCTCATCGTCTTGTAGTTAATATTATTCTTATCGCTATAAAAAAATTTCTAAATTATCGGAAGAATTAACTTTCAATAAGAAGAAACATAACACATTTTCGTTAGATTTTAAAATTCACAATAACCATATAAAAAACAATGCATTTTTGTTTATTTGTTCATTATATACAATTGTCCAACAGAAAAGTAAACTATATTATTTACAAATCCTTTGAAAATAGACATTTTGATTGGGCCCTTCTAAAAACCGGGCCCTAGACATTTGTCTCATTTGTCTATGCGATGATCCGGCCCTGTTCGTACACTTTCACTAATGAAAAATCACTGAAGCATGTGCGTCACACGTCTCCAAAAGTTATCCCCACTACTCACACGTAACAATCCTCGACTATTCGAAAACATTTAAGATTAAGATTAGATTATAGCCAATCTTACCCGTTTTCACAGAATGCAAGAATTAGGTCCCCCTTTCCAGACTAATTAGAGAGTTTTACATGGGTCTAAAAATATGTTCGATTTCCTGCAAAACCACAAAAAAAAAAAAAAAAAAAAAAAAAAAAAAAAAAAAAAAAAAAAAAAAAAAAAAAAAAAAAAAAAAAAAAAAAAAAAAAAAAAAAAAAAAAAAAAAAAAAAAAAAAAAAAAAAAAAAAAAAAAAAAAAAAAAAAAAAAAAAAAAAAAAAAAAAAAAAAAAAAAAAAAAAAAAAAAAAAAAAAAAAAAAAAAAAAAAAAAAAAAAAAAAAAAAAAAAAAAAAAAAAAAAAAAAAAAAAAAAAAAAAAAAAAAAAAAAAAAAAAAAAAAAAAAAAAAAAAAAAAAAAAAAAAAAAAAAAAAAAAAAAAAAAAAAAAAAAAAAAAAAAAAAAAAAAAAAAAAAAAAAAAAAAAAAAAAAAAAAAAAAAAAAAAAAAAAAAAAAAAAAAAAAAAAAAAAAAAAAAAAAAAAAAAAAAAAAAAAAAAAAAAAAAAAAAAAAAAAAAAAAAAAAAAAAAAAAAAAAAAAAAAAAAAAAAAAAAAAAAAAAAAAAAAAAAAAAAAAAAAAAAAAAAAAAAAAAAAAAAAAAAAAAAAAAAAAAAAAAAAAAAAAAAAAAAAAAAAAAAAAAAAAAAAAAAAAAAAAAAAAAAAAAAAAAAAAAAAAAAAAAAAAAAAAAAAAAAAAAAAAAAAAAAAAAAAAAAAAAAAAAAAAAAAAAAAAAAAAAAAAAAAAAAAAAAAAAAAAAAAAAAAAAAAAAAAAAAAAAAAAAAAAAAAAAAAAAAAAAAAAAAAAAAAAAAAAAAAAAAAAAAAAAAAAAAAAAAAAAAAAAAAAAAAAAAAAAAAAAAAAAAAAAAAAAAAAAAAAAAAAAAAAAAAAAAAAAAAAAAAAAAAAAAAAAAAAAAAAAAAAAAAAAAAAAAAAAAAAAAAAAAAAAAAAAAAAAAAAAAAAAAAAAAAAAAAAAAAAAAAAAAAAAAAAAAAAAAAAAAAAAAAAAAAAAAAAAAAAAAAAAAAAAAAAAAAAAAAAAAAAAAAAAAAAAAAAAAAAAAAAAAAAAAAAAAAAAAAAAAAAAAAAAAAAAAAAAAAAAAAAAAAAAAAAAAAAAAAAAAAAAAAAAAAAAAAAAAAAAAAAAAAAAAAAAAAAAAAAAAAAAAAAAAAAAAAAAAAAAAAAAAAAAAAAAAAAAAAAAAAAAAAAAAAAAAAAAAAAAAAAAAAAAAAAAAAAAAAAAAAAAAAAAAAAAAAAAAAAAAAAAAAAAAAAAAAAAAAAAAAAAAAAAAAAAAAAAAAAAAAAAAAAAAAAAAAAAAAAAAAAAAAAAAAAAAAAAAAAAAAAAAAAAAAAAAAAAAAAAAAAAAAAAAAAAAAAAAAAAAAAAAAAAAAAAAAAAAAAAAAAAAAAAAAAAAAAAAAAAAAAAAAAAAAAAAAAAAAAAAAAAAAAAAAAAAAAAAAAAAAAAAAAAAAAAAAAAAAAAAAAAAAAAAAAAAAAAAAAAAAAAAAAAAAAAAAAAAAAAAAAAAAAAAAAAAAAAAAAAAAAAAAAAAAAAAAAAAAAAAAAAAAAAAAAAAAAAAAAAAAAAAAAAAAAAAAAAAAAAAAAAAAAAAAAAAAAAAAAAAAAAAAAAAAAAAAAAAAAAAAAAAAAAAAAAAAAAAAAAAAAAAAAAAAAAAAAAAAAAAAAAAAAAAAAAAAAAAAAAAAAAAAAAAAAAAAAAAAAAAAAAAAAAAAAAAAAAAAAAAAAAAAAAAAAAAAAAAAAAAAAAAAAAAAAAAAAAAAAAAAAAAAAAAAAAAAAAAAAAAAAAAAAAAAAAAAAAAAAAAAAAAAAAAAAAAAAAAAAAAAAAAAAAAAAAAAAAAAAAAAAAAAAAAAAAAAAAAAAAAAAAAAAAAAAAAAAAAAAAAAAAAAAAAAAAAAAAAAAAAAAAAAAAAAAAAAAAAAAAAAAAAAAAAAAAAAAAAAAAAAAAAAAAAAAAAAAAAAAAAAAAAAAAAAAAAAAAAAAAAAAAAAAAAAAAAAAAAAAAAAAAAAAAAAAAAAAAAAAAAAAAAAAAAAAAAAAAAAAAAAAAAAAAAAAAAAAAAAAAAAAAAAAAAAAAAAAAAAAAAAAAAAAAAAAAAAAAAAAAAAAAAAAAAAAAAAAAAAAAAAAAAAAAAAAAAAAAAAAAAAAAAAAAAAAAAAAAAAAAAAAAAAAAAAAAAAAAAAAAAAAAAAAAAAAAAAAAAAAAAAAAAAAAAAAAAAAAAAAAAAAAAAAAAAAAAAAAAAAAAAAAAAAAAAAAAAAAAAAAAAAAAAAAAAAAAAAAAAAAAAAAAAAAAAAAAAAAAAAAAAAAAAAAAAAAAAAAAAAAAAAAAAAAAAAAAAAAAAAAAAAAAAAAAAAAAAAAAAAAAAAAAAAAAAAAAAAAAAAAAAAAAAAAAAAAAAAAAAAAAAAAAAAAAAAAAAAAAAAAAAAAAAAAAAAAAAAAAAAAAAAAAAAAAAAAAAAAAAAAAAAAAAAAAAAAAAAAAAAAAAAAAAAAAAAAAAAAAAAAAAAAAAAAAAAAAAAAAAAAAAAAAAAAAAAAAAAAAAAAAAAAAAAAAAAAAAAAAAAAAAAAAAAAAAAAAAAAAAAAAAAAAAAAAAAAAAAAAAAAAAAAAAAAAAAAAAAAAAAAAAAAAAAAAAAAAAAAAAAAAAAAAAAAAAAAAAAAAAAAAAAAAAAAAAAAAAAAAAAAAAAAAAAAAAAAAAAAAAAAAAAAAAAAAAAAAAAAAAAAAAAAAAAAAAAAAAAAAAAAAAAAAAAAAAAAAAAAAAAAAAAAAAAAAAAAAAAAAAAAAAAAAAAAAAAAAAAAAAAAAAAAAAAAAAAAAAAAAAAAAAAAAAAAAAAAAAAAAAAAAAAAAAAAAAAAAAAAAAAAAAAAAAAAAAAAAAAAAAAAAAAAAAAAAAAAAAAAAAAAANACAAGTCGGCGTAAACAGACTAACATGGCAGAGTTGCGGATGAGTTTCAATGAGTGTGAGTTCGTTCACTGTTAAAATAGTGTAAATTTGTAAACATATTTGCGAGAACTTTGTTTCATCGCAATTTCACAATTTCTACGAAATTCCCGGACTGTCCGGGTGAAAACCGAACAGGTGGTAACATTAGGAACAAAGAATGAACTGCATGCATCGATGAATCGAAATTCACATATTGCTAACATCGATTCAGGATCGATGTTTCAAAAACATCGGAAGGTCGATGCATCGACGAACAAAAACATCGATGTATCGATGTCACATCGATGCATCGCACAGCACTACTAGACATAGTTCAGTTCAGCTTTTGTTTCGGCTCTTTCATTTCGGTGGTATAAGTAAAATTTCGGCTCTTTCATCAGGGTTTTGTTTATGTCCCCAATTCTCTAATCGCTTAATTATTTAACTACTTCTTAAGTACTGGGGTGCATATACTTTTCGTTTTGTATAGATCGATCTGTAAAATCGGATCTGTCCTTGTCACGTGATACAGATAGCTTCTGTCATGGCGGAAAGTATACGAGTAGGATCCAAGATGGCGGCAAGTTTAGGAATCATTTTAGAAATATTATCGGAATTAGATTCAGAATCCGAGGAAGAAGAATTAATTTTGGTTAATTATTTAACACAATATAAAAGTAAGAAAAAAAAAAAAAGAAATCGGTATGCAAAATAACTGTGTTTCAGAGGTTGCATTAGAATATAGGCCAAATGTTTATAAAGAACACTTTCGAGTAAGTCGACTTACTTTCGAAAATTCACTGAAGGATCTTGTTCCCATTTTATTACAATCAAAAGAAATAGTAATAGGAAAAGGAAGAAATGCACTGTCAGCTTAACTTCGACCATGGAAGCCGCCATCTTTAATCTCTTTTATCCGATCCAAACGATCCTACCCTCCGCTAGGATTAGTTTGATCGAGATCCAGTTGATCCTAGATAGCGTTTGTATACGCAAATAGAGATCGATCGGATCACAGTAGTTCGTTTGTATACGCGATTAGTACGATCGAAGTGATCTTGGATCAGTTTGATCCCAAAAGTATATGCACCCCTGGTTTCGACTTATTAGTCGAAACCAATTACTTTGTATTCGAATATTTGTAGTCTCGGGAAAAAAGTGGAAAGGCAAATTTTTATGACAAACGGATACATAAATCGTTAATTTAAGGAAAATAAATTCTAGAGCTTTTTCTGTACCTCGTGCATCTCTCTCATTCATTCAATTTAGTTGTAAATAATACTGTCAAAGTAACAGTTAATTTTTTAACAAGAATTGTACACGTATTTTTCTACATCACCTTAGAGATGAGACACACGAAATCGTAATATCACTGGTTTAACATTGAAATCCGCGAGTAATATAAATATAAAAGCGGAATAAATATATCAAATATTTTAACGGATTTTTTTTAACTTCTGTCAACTATATAGAATTATCGTAAAAACATACCAGTAAATTCTTATCAATTGGGTTAAGTTATAAATCTACTCGCGATTCGCGTAATCGGGCGAGGGCGGCCAAATATCTAACAGGAAGGCGGCCAACAGCCCAGAACCGGTCCTGGATAGAATTGGGTGCGGTATACGTTTAGCATCCACCCGAGGTCCTAGGCTTACACCAGCTAAACCGGGTGAGGTTGGTGCTCCGTAAAGCACATGCGCAAATCTAGATTTTTGGATGCTGACAACACAGCGCTTCCACTCCGCCACTAATATTCGAATATACAATAGCAATCTTATCTTTTTTTTTTTTTTTTCACGTGTAGTATAGAAATTTGTAATAAGATACATAATGCGGTTATAATAAAATATTGTGCGATTATTTTCATATAATTAAAATGAATATGCATTTATTTTTTTAGAATATACAAGGGAAGCGGCGCATCCATCGCTTCCAATGACGGCACGCCACTGCTTTTAGAGCTGTTATGTATACAGTAACATAACAAGAGAAAGTATGTATTGGAATCGTGCCAAATTTCACCCTCCGAGTGTTTCCAAATCTCCACGTTTTGAGACCTCGTGAAGTTAAAAAAGTAAAAAGACAAAGAGGGAATTGTGTGTGTGTGTTGTCTCGTATATCATCTCAGGATGGGGTAATGATTAAGAAACGAAATTTGGCATGGTAGCTTATATATAAGGGGCATTAATACTATTAAATGTTGGTGGTTAAAGGTCAAGCAGGAAGATAGATGTCATATCTCCAGAGAAATCGGAAAATTATTAAAATTTGCATTTTAATGCTGTTACCAACTTTCTCCTTTTAAATTATTACATAAGTAAATACAAGTGCAATATTTGCATATTTCATAAATATTGCTTTTTTCTTTTGTAGCTATATCGGTATCTATAAATTTTGTGGTGTGGAGCTAGGAGTAAAAAAAAAATGTAAGTCTTAAATCAGGGGTCGCAAACTGGCGACCCGTTAAGGTTCGATATCCGGCCCGCTGGCTTGATTTCTTTTCTAAAAGTCAATGTTTCTAACATGTTGAAGGGATTAAAACAAAAAATTCAAACCTCTATTTATGCAAGTCGTAAAGGCCTGGCAACAAAAGCATCTTTGTTAGAGCTTTATTTATTTTTAAATACTCATTTTTTTAGTATGTATGTTTTGCTTTACCGAATAATATTGAATACAGCCCGCGTCTGATATACATGTACTGTATTTGACTAGCCCTTCGCTTCGTTTGAGTTTGAGACCCATCTTAAATGGTCTGTTAAATCAGAGGCGTATTGCAACGTTTTTTTTTTTTTTAAAAAAAAAGAACTTCTCAGAAGTTGAGATTTTTTCGAAATAATTCCACACTTGATTTTTTCTGTACATTTTGAAGTATTCGGGTACACGACAGCTGGGCGACAAACTTAAACATTTTAGCACACTTAGCAAATATACGATTTGGCGGATTTTTATTTGTAAATATGAGTTATCAACTGAGTTACTTCCAATTTGGAAAGAGGAAAATGTTTTGGAACAACGCACTGTGGCATCTTCAACTATTGTTTGTCAGCTGTTAAACAAGCAAATCAAAGAAAACAGTTTTTCGAAAACAAATTCTTCCGAGAACTTTATATATTAAAATAAAAAAGTATAAATGTAATGTATATTTAACTTTATATAGTTATTGTCTTTGTTTTCGTCTATAAATGTTAATTTTCAGGAGTGGATATCAACTGTCCTTCGAGATTTTTCTATTAAAAATAAAGTAACATGTGTGAATATGTTTGTTAATTACAAAATCGTTCTTTTAAATCGTTTAACTCATTTCTCACAAAAATATTATTTAAATTTACCGGGTTGTAGATCAAAAAATCCAACTAGTTGCTTAAGTGGTCCGCAAGTCAGGAAGGTTGGCGACCGTTGGGCTAAGATTAGGTGGGGTCGTCGTATCAGACAGATCACCCGAAATAATTCTTGGAGACGGACGATCCCCATAAGAGAGGCAGACTGTCTTACATCTCTGCCGTTTTAACGGACACTTTTCCTAATTAGTCCGTTAATCCGTGGACCTACTAAGTATGCCTTTATTTTTGTTATTCCATTTACATATGAAAGTGTATAAAATAAACGTAACCTTAGATTTTTCCGTTTTATCTAGTTGCGAATATTTTTATAACCAAAACGTATTTTGAGATTTCCATAAAAACGGGAGTATAGAGGGTAGGGAGGCTATGTTATTTTCGTTTTTATTAGGAATCAGTGCTTCTATCATCGAATTCAATGTTTCTGTACGTAATGAATTTTAACAGATCATTGTGGTGAAAAATTTAGCTTGTATGAATTAAACATTCATACAAACTAAATTTTTCACCACAATGATCTGTTAAAATTCATTACAATATTCTGTATTTCGGCATTCAAAGATGATACTATAATTAAAACTCTGAAAAAATATTATTTCACTGACACTGCTATTAATTAACTTCAAATTCCATGCATTTCTCTTTAGTAACTATTTTTGTGTAAGGCTTATAACGTTGAGCAAAAATATCAAGCAATAAAAATATACTAAAAATAAAACCCGTTAAACACGGTTTATTTAAATATTCCTGAATGATATAGTAATCAATATAGGTTACAGATTACTACAAGGCAATTGCGTGAAGTCATAAATTTGTCAATAAATTTCTTCAAAGTTACTTTACATTTCTGATATGAATTGTATGCGATGAATGATAATCATTATAACGACAATAAAACAATATTAAGATTATTATTTATTAACAACGCATTTCTACTTTGATGATAAAATATTGCTTATTTGTTTAAACGTTTTTAGCATTTTTTTACTCTCGTCACATAATTATATATTTAAGCAAATTTTGTTTAAACAAAATAAAAAATAATTGTAAATCATATTACAGAACTTGCAATTTTAATTGGAATTTGTATATAGATATATATGTAATTAAACTTCCTCTGATGAAAAAACGAATGCCAAAAATGTTTACACAATATTCAAAATTGCATTAAAAACGGGAAATGTATTACCAATTAGTACGTTTTAATGTACCCCGATAAGGAAAACAACAAATAATCAAATTACTTTCTGACATTTATATAAAATAATAAAATTTAGTTAAACCATATTCAAAATCTCTGTATGGAATTAAATCCACACTCCTTTATAATATGCTAAATAGTTTAATCATTTAAGAATGAATAAAATTGGCTATTAAGCTTATGCATTATTACTACCATTCTGGATGCTATTTGTTAATTATCAAAATCAATTACTGGATTATTATATAAACATATTTCATAAATATTGTAAAAACAATGTTTCTTCAAATTTTTAGCATAATAATAAACATATATATAAATAAAAATTCATATCAAAACTTGTGAATACTTAAGTATATAACTTAGATTAATGAAACTGATTTAAGAATTGTGGATTTTTTTTTATTTTGACTTTTTTCATATTACCATGGAATTGTCCACAAACCATATTACATTACACATATTCATATACTGGTCTGATCTTTTGTTCATATAACCATATTCAAACAATAAAACAAAAGGACAAGCCTTAATACAATGATATCCTAAAAGAAATTTCTCTGTAGAAAACTTCAAATGAAAACTTTACAACACATTAGTTTTCCACATTAAAATTTTTATTCTTATCTGGCCAATGGAAAAACTATTCTAATAATTTGTTGGAAAATGTAAATTTTGATAAATACATCAGTATGGAAATATAAACATCACTATTCAAATTAAATACTTTTATAAAATTTAATAGTGACATATTTTAAAAATTTAATGAAGCATTTGTAAAATAAAAAAAGTTTCCAAGTTTTTCATGTAACCCAAGTTTTCACAATAAGTATTTAATATAGTAGTGCTACACTGTATTTATCAAATTTACATTAATATAAGTGAAAATTAGATGCTAATTATTCAGATAATGGTACTAAGTTACTGTAATTCAATATATTAGGAGAAGTTATAATTATAACTTTAAAAAAGTTTTATGATCTATTTTTGAAAAATTTGATTCTAAATTTTTAATATCAATCAGGCATATTCCATTTTACCAGAGATACTCATATTAATCTTTAATATAAACACCTTAAAATTGATATAAACTTGTATTTTAAAATTTCATCTCAAAACGATATTTTTAAGGGATTAAATATCCAAGTTAATGATAAGCATACATTTTTACTCAAATTACAGATGTGGGAGTAAAATTTTCTATCAATCATCATAAATTAGCATATCAAATTTTGGAGTCAAATCCACAAACTTAAAATCTAATACAGTTAAAAACATTCAGGTAATATGTTAATAAGTTCACATTATAAACATTGAAACATAGTAAAATATGCACAAGAGTTATTTTACAACATTATATATTTCAAAAAATCAGTTGAAAGAATAACTAGCTACAAAATAGTAATGCATAAACTATGTTTTCAGCTATCTAAATTTTCTTCAAATGCTGTGTATATTGTGAACTTATTTCATAAGCTAAGAATCCAGCAAGATTTCATTAACATCAATAAATATGTCCAATTTCAGATTAAAACTTTTTCTGGTAACCTGTACAAAACAATGTCTGAAGAGAGAAAAGACTTATAATTAAAACACTCAGACAATATTTATAAAAAGAATATCTTTTTATACAGGCTACATTACAAAATATCTTCCTTTTATGATGTTAAATTGAAAGAAAAAGTATTCATACAAAATTAACTGATACTCTTCCTAACTGAAAAGAAGAAAAATTTATTTATTGATAATTTCTCAATGGAAAAAATACAGCTGAGTAATTTTTCCAAACTACCTGTTTATATTTAATATATTTTGAATGATGTTTAAAATGAAATTTCTAAGCAACAATACATCACATTTATTACAGAAAATTTAAAAATTTCAATGAATATTTTATTTGGGGTATGAATTGACATGATCAACTCTTACAATGTCATATGAAGAAAACAATGTTCACTACTAAAAACTGACACACAATTTGAATTTGATTAAAGCATTGGAAAAAAAAGCACATCAGTGTATATAACTTACATATTAAACTTTTAATAGCAGTAGAAAAGTATCATATTTTGTAATGGATGTAGAACAGACAGCAATAAACACTATTCAATTTCAGACTAACACTTGGGAAATATTTCAACAAATATGATTGTTTGAAACAGTTTTTATTGGTGATAATCCTCTTCTTGCTGGATATAAACTTATTACATACTGTATTGGTCAGAGCAGAAAAATAATTCCTAAAATGCAGAGATTTTCTCAGTTGTAGCTGTCTTCTCTCTGAAATAAAAACAATTTGGTCTATTCATGAATTAATGAAATTTAATAAGAGAAAACATGTCCAAACAAATATTACAATTTTTATTTTATTTTAAAACATCCCAATATTTGACATTTTTAAACTGTTACATCATATCACTATAAATGTAGATATATGTATATATACATACAAATATTTTTGCCAATTACCAATATGAAAATTTTATTAACTCTTTCATCTACAAAAATCATATGTTAAAATTTTAACTGGAAAGAGTAATCTCATATATATATTTATAAACCAAAATATATCAAAAATTAATCTAATCAGTACACATCAAAGTATGAAGAAATTTCTACTCTTAGATGATGTGTTTTTTCCAAAATAATGATAATGATGATGACGACGACAATGACATAGATGATCATTAAAATGGTTATGAAAAAATCACTACTCAAATGTAAAACAGAAGAGTTTCCACAATGGATATTATATGCATTTATACAAAAAGAAAAAAATAATAATAAACCAAATAGAAACTTCTCATCACCTTAAACACATGAACTATCCATTTTATGTAAAAACCATTATGAATCTTTCTCAGTCTTCACTTCTTCCTCTTGGTTTGAACTGGTATGCCAAGTTAATCTTTCTTCATAGAATTTGATGACCACCTGGGGACACTTAACATTAGCTATACGTGATGGAACCAAATCAGCTTCATCACTTCCTTTCCTGAAAAATATATATATTGTTTTATTCAATAATAGTTTTAAAAAAGTTCTAATTAATATTACACATGGTGTCCAGTGTTCTTTCCAGTTTTGAAAATTCATTACTGAGTAAGTTTGCAAGGTGCATACATGAAACAAGCATGAACTGAAAGAGAAACTAAAATAAATTTATTTATACATACAAAGAAACTACTCAAGTTCAGTTTGAACACATAAGTAGCTTGAATGACACCATATGATATTCAACCTCTCATCACACATTGCATAGCCTCAACTGAAAGAGAACATACCTCAACATCTGCCCCAATGTTGGACTAGGCACAGAGCTTCTTTGGTGTGGTCTCTTAGATACCTAGATGTAACACTCCCAATCTATTTCTATGAGGATTTGTAAAAGACAGTGTCTGTCCACCCATTGTTGACGATTCAAGAGAAAACGCAACAAATAAATTATTTCCATGCAAAAGTTGATCCTGACATGCTACACAATGTGTGGAAAGACGTTGAATATTGGTATTTAGGTCATTTAAGCTACTCATGGTGTTCACACTGTACTTGACTAATTTCTTTCTGTATGTAAAAAAACTTTTTGAGTTGCACTTTCAGCTTGCATTTCTTTCATGTGCACCATGCAGACTTGCTGAGTAATAAACTTAACCACAAAGAACATTTATAGACACTTTATATTTTAATTTGATTTAAATAACATATTTAATTCAAAGTATTTATTTCAAAAATAAAAGATGCCATAAAGCTACATAAACATGGAACTAGCTGAAGAATAAAATTGGTATAAATGAGAATAATTTGTCCCTATGCTAGATGCATACATTTAATATTTTCTATTTTTAATTCAATTTTCAGGAAAATCTATTAGATGTAAAATATTTCTTAATTTAACAAACTTAAAAGCAATAGGGAAGTGTGATTATTTGTTCATACAGTGGAACCCTGTTTATTGGATCTCCAGTTTATCTGGAATAAGCCTACAGAAAACCTATATATGCAAAAAAATCAAAGAACGAACTTGTTAATAGTACATTCTTGCCTGAGTATAATGTTGCAGCTATAAGAATACTGTTTTACCTTGGCTGAATACCAATTTTGAACACCTGTGACTTTATAACTAAGGAACTGGTAACAAAAATAAATACAGTACAGTATATCACAATTACTTCAGTTCAAATTAGTCCTTTGGTTTTTGTACAGAGTACTAATTCTAATTATTTGAAAAAGGTCATAAAGAGAAGTTCTATTCTACACAAATGGTCAGGAAACTTATGTACATGTACTGTACCATCTGATAGAGAACAACAAACTGATACTGTATGTAGATATGTGTTCTGCTTTATGCTGTTAATATTGCTGTAAAAGTATATATAATGTGCAATAAATAAAATATAATGTACATCTAAACCATGTTATTTATGTTGTTAATGAATTTTCCAGATTTGATCCAGTCCTGTTTGAGCCCAATAAACAAGGTCCACTGTATATAACAAGTAGGTATACAGTGCAATTATGCCACTAATATATACATGATATAGTCTATATTAAATTCCTTTTATGTTAATTGTATTTGTTTTTGTTACACAGTAGTCCCTCATTATATCGTGGATTTGAATATATCATGTTTTTGTTTGGTTCCCCAAAGTTTAAAAACACTCAAGCCAATAAATTTTAAATTATCAATTGCCAATGAATTTCTTTTTGCAACGAAATACGGTATTTTATCTGTACAACTGTCCTTGAAACCACCACTGCAGGTGAAACAATAAATTCATCAAGAGCTAAATAAGCAAAATAGGTGGACAGATCAATTATCATTTGTTTCCTTTTAATATTAAAAGTTGTTCATTTATTGGTTTTAAGTACTGTCTCCTCATTTACAAGTTTCTGTGAATTCAAAATTTCACTGCATAATGTGTAAGGGAAAGATTATTTCTGAACGGAAAATTCTAAACTTTTTATATAGTAGTAACTTTATTTTGCTTTTTAGAGAAATTTTACTCTATAATTTTATAAGTTTTGATGTTCTATTTTATTATGAGATAGGGATTCCATAGCATGTATAATATGCTTTAGTAAAAGCCCAGAATTTTTAGTATTCTGTTATATTGTGCCTTTTCTTTGTCTCCCGACAAGTACAATATAACGAGAGACTACTGCATTTTTAAAGATATTTAGAGAAAATTATAGAATGCAATAATTAAAAAATTACTTTATACAGATCATATCATAGATGAAACACTAATCATGATTAGCTGTGTGACATTTTTTGATACTAACTTCATATGGTACTTCAAGTTTCAGCAATTATTATATATATATATATATGTATTAATTGCTGAACTTGAAGTACCATAATGTTTTTAACAAATGATCTGCTTTCTAGTACAGTGGTACTTAACAAGCATAACTTGTTCCAGAATCTTCTTGTAATTCAAAACACTCACTAAGCAAAACAATTTTTCCCATATAAATTAATGTAAAATATGATAATTTGTTCCATGCTGAAAAAACTACTCAAATATTTTATGTTTAACTTTTATTCAAAGAAAATTGTACAATATACAGTGTTAAGGAGAGTGAATCATCATAATCTTTTTTCTAGCATGGAATGAACTAACCTGGAATGCGAATTTGATTTGCAGAAAACAAAAAAACTCACAGATATATTATCTGATAAACACACCAAACAAAATGCCAAATTCTTAGGCTAGTAAGGCTATAATTAAATATTAGAAATTAATTAATTTGACTAGAAGTTTTAAATTATTAAATTTAAAACTACATATTAAATTTAATAATTATAAATAATTCTTAATTTAGACATTTCTAAAATTTAATTTGGACTTGGCCATTAAATTTAATACGAAATGGCAGCATAACTGCCTATCTCTAATCAAATTAATTAATTTCTAATATTTAATTATAGCCTTTACATAGCCCAAGAATTTTGCACAACATTTGGCATGTTTATTATATAATTGGCTATAGCTATTGATGTTTGTACGTAATATGTGTGAACACAAGTTCGGAAAAATGTGTGATAACAAGTGACACTGAGATGCTAGTAGGATGAATCCTAAACACAAATTGATGGAGCATGTGCACAATCCAGGACTTCCCCTCTCCTTGTCACTTGTTTTGTGAAATGTCACTCGTTAAGTGAGGCAATTTTTTACAATTTGTTTTGCTTGTTATGCAAGGTGCTCATTAAGCAAGGTTCCACTGTATATAATAAATAATGCTTTCATTTATTGATTTCAATAAAGATTATCTCTAGGCAGCGGCGGCCTTATCCATTGCGAGGCTCTGGGCGGCAGATCTTTGCGAGGCCCTTGTCCTTTGTGCAAAGTATGTGAATTGAAATAGTAGGCACTTATTAATATTAATATATACTGTACTATAAATTAAATTTATTTTATTGTTATAACTAATAGCCAAGGATAAAATAAAAAGTTTTAAATATCAACTTTTTTCTACTTGGTTGTTGCGCGAGGCCCCTCCAAAAGCGAGGCCCCGGGCGATTGCCCTGCTCGCCACCCCCTAAGGCCGCCACTGTCTCTAGGTCTTTCTGTAATAACAGGAAGTTTTATTCTGTAATATATTTAATCTCAATTCTGAGATTAAATATATTAATCACAGAATTGAGGATACTTTTCACTTACTAAATAGTTATCTGTACAGATTAAAATAATCATTAGAAAATGAGATGGACAAAGATTTAAGTGTGTTTTTGCAAGCAAAGTATTTACACTTCTTAAAACTAAAACACAAATAAAAGATAATTTTTATAAAACAATCATTAAAAATTTGTTTTGAATATCTGAAATCTATTATCAAACAGTAGTGATTGCTGCAATGTGCATGGAGGTTGCTCAGCTTTTTCCTGTAGTGATTGGAGAAAACCACAATTGTACCGAAGTACTGACTACTGTGTTTCCCCAAAAATAAAATAGTCTTATATTAATTTTTGCTCTGAAAGATGCACTAGGTCTTATTTTCAGGGAATGTCTTATTTTTTCCATGAAAAAGAATTCACATTTATTATTGAACAAAAAAAATTCCCAAGTCGAACTTAGACGAGAGCGACGTATATCTGGTTGTGTCGAACTGAACTTACGAAGTTCCCATGCTGGAGTGGATTTCCCACTCTCGCTTCAACTTAACTTTTTTATAGTGTTGACATCGAGCTCAATGACCAATTAGTGCTTACTGAACCGTAGCACTATGCAAATGACATGTGGCGTGATTCCTGGCTGACCAATTAGCCATCACCAGCCATAACGTTATGCAAATCTGTGATTCCCAAGCCATAGTTTTATGCAAATCATGCCGTGTGGCATGATTGTCTGTTGATGGTTTAAAATGGATAAAAAAATAAAAAATAAATAAAATAAAATATAATAAAAATAAATAAATAAATAAATAATAAAATAGAATATATGAACATTAAGAAAAAAAAAAAAAAAAATTAATGTTCATATATTCTATTTTTGGATCCACTTCAAACCATGAATTGTTCTATATTGCATTACTGGCCCTATTCGGTGTATGCTTTACTTGTATATATTTGATTCTTTGTATTTTTCCTCAATGTACTTAATGTAAATTGTTTGTGGATTCTATAGTTGTATATATCTTATTCATTGTATCCTTATAAAATGTACTCTTTTATTGTACTTTATTTTATTTGTAATGTACTGTATCCTATCTTATTTTGTATTTTATGTCATGCTACTTTGTATTGTATTTTATTTTATTGTACTGTATTCTACTCGAATTTTATTTAATTTTAATTTTATTTTATTATTTTCTCATATCACCTACTAAATTATTGTTACTTTATGTATACCATGTACCATTCATTCAACTTATGTGTTCTGACCCCACCCGGTTGTGCCTATGTGGTGCCAGATTTTGTACTAACTTTTGTACATAATAAAGAATATGATGATTAATTGTCTGCTGACCAATCAGTGGGTGTACTTTCAAAAAGCCAACGGCCACTTTCAACCATCTGTCGATGACCGTTACGAGTAAAAAAACTTTGCTAGGTCTTACTTTCGGGAGAGGCCTTATATTTAGCATTTCAGCAAAACCTATGGTAGGTCTTATTTTCGGGGAAACACGGTAGTTATGTGCCGGATTGTTAAAAATGTATATCCGCGGATACGGATCATTAGTGTCTAGAAGCCAGATGGAAGTTCTGAACACATATTTCCAGTGATATTACTTTGCTGTATGCCCATCTTGTATGCAGTTTGTGCCACAGATCTCTATGACACTACAATAATACTACAAATCCACTCCAGCCTTTTATATCTTGTTGTACATTGATCAATGCACACATCCAATGATCCACATCCACAAATTGATATGCCACAAATCAATAAGTAGTATGTTACAATAAAACAACAATTATTTTATAAAAAAAGATTATATATAAATTTAAAAGTTAATAAAAGAACTTTTATTAACTTTATTTAATTAAAACTGTGTTTTTATTTCAGCAAACAAAACAAACAAATTTAAGTTAATTTTGAATGTTACAGTTAGCAACTCTGCTGTAAATATAAAATGATGGTAAAAATTTTTGAAGAACTGGACATAAGATAAAATCCAGAATAAAATGTCCTATGTCCACAAAAGATGTACAAGGTAGGAGCCAAAAGTTTCTGGCCTAACTATATTTTAGACATGATAGGAATAAAATAATGATTTTATCAGATAGTGCCATCTGTATATGAACTAATAAAACATTTTTTCCTGCCAATTTCCATAAGTTGCTTGGAAAGATTCATTTTAGTTAGATTTAATAGTTGCATTAATTTGCAATCATGTTCACCTCTTGCAGGACAATGTGCTAGTGCACACTGCTGCCATTGCCAAGGCTACTGTGAAGGTGTGGATTCAAGGAGCTTGATCATCCATCCTAGAGCCCAGACCTGTCTCCTAGTGATTATTATCTGTTTCCAAAACTAAAAAAGACTTTTGAAAAATTGATGAAGAGTTGCAGGAGCAGTATATGAACATTCTGCAGACAAAACTAATGACTATTTTTTCAAGGGTATTGAAATGCTAATTCCAAAATGTAATAAGTATGTTGAACTTCAAGGAGACTATATTAAAAAAAATTACATCATTGTTTTATATCTAAAACATAGTTGGGTCAGAAACTTGGTGCCTACCATGTATAAAATTAGCTTTTGTAAGCCTTGAACCAGTAAATGGATGTATCACAAATCATGTCTTTTGTTTCAAAATATATTTTTTATATAAAAGATAAGTTAAAATTATATATTTTCTTTGATATACATCCATCTCTAATGACAGCAGAATGTGTTCTGTGTGTCATTTCTTAATACAGTGTGTATTTATTTTTGTGATGGCAATCCAGTGCTACTATGGCACCTTACATTTAAAATTCCAATGTTGCACCAGGCCTAAATTGGAAGAAAATTTTTTAATCATTAAAACATATGGATTAAGAGATAATGTACTATTTTTTAAGTATAAAAAAGTTTAACTCAAACATATTAAACACAATGACAAAACTTTGTCAACTGAAAGATAATTCTATTTTTGAACAGTTTTTAGGTGTGCATTTTTAATGTAAATACAAACAGATAAATGCTTATTAGATTAACAAGAATAAACTAGTGTTTGCAAGTTATTCATTCTACATATAAATAAGTAGATATGATTATCAATATCAATTCTATACTGATATACCAGCACGTTGGAATGTTCCTGAATCAGTTATTTTTACAAATTGAAGCTCTGATTTCCCTCTCTTTTATGCTTTTGATAATCCCTATTGAAAAAAGAGAGAGACTGAAACATCAATTTGAGAAACATATCAACACAGATAAATCAGGAACATTCTGATATGCCATCAGTAAAGTTATCATCTTCAGAAAAGGAGATCAGACATTGGTTTATAAAATGAACTGATTCTGATATGCCAATACAAATATCTCTTGTACAGCTTCGCTCAAAGAGATTGTCAGGTTGCTGATGGATTGCGCAGGTACGTAAACTGATCACTTAATACGCCAGGACGTTCTATCTCTTAGTAAAGGCGTTTGAAGTGGACTGGTCCGATTTGCGCTTTAATAGGGGTGAGGAAATCGAGCTGGAGGGACTTACGTGTGCACTCAAGCGTGCTACAGGTTGACATAACTAATCGCTCATCACTGCGATCGTAGCTTCAGCCGTTTTTATTTTAAAATCGTAAAATCTCGGCTACCAATAATCAGAAATTATGATTTTATTAGTTATTTTGATACTTTTCTTTCTTTATAATGTTTTATTTACTTTATTTTCCTGTAATTAGAGACTATACAACTTTAAAATAAACAGATCAGCTTTCTCTTCCCAATAGATTATCTCAACTTTCACCGATTGTCGTCGGTTCCTTTGTAATCGGATAGGAATTCACCCTGTTTCAAAGTTCAGTGTTAAGTGTTTATGTTTATTGCTTTTGCGGTAATATGAGTAGAGCAGGAAAGTCACTTAATAAACCGCTAAGGGTTTTATTACTGTTTAAACAACTGCTCCCCACTTGTTATTATTAGTAACTAGAGACTTCTGTCAAGGTCAGTTAAACTTTATTACTTTCACAACAGGGTGTCAAGTGACTGCACCCACTCCCCACCGTTAATGACAACAACGCGCTAAGCGTCTTATTACTATGTAAACAAAAACTCCCTTCCCTATCAGAAGTGGGTCAGATGTCAAGGTTACTGATGACTTTTTGTAAATATGTAATAAAAGTAAATAGTCATTTCTAATGTGTGTGTTT
>NW_019384571.1:252735-256440 GCF_000671375.1 Centruroides sculpturatus | reverse complement strand
GCCCAGGAAATAAGGCATCTGTGGAGGATGGATAGGGTGCTTATTGTACCTGTTGTTCTCTCCTGTACAGGTGTGATACCACACACACTACACAAAAGCCTGGGAACATTACAATTGAATAGAAATACATACATCACACTACAGAAGGCCACTATATTGAATACATGTCATATTGTTAGGAAATTCCTGAATACTGACACTGACACACTTATTTAATTAGTTTTGGTTGCTATGCCTTGACTCTGGTCCGGCATAGTACACAGCCACCGGTGTGTACCGAGTATTACCCACTAAATCCAACATAATAATAATAATAATATAGTGATGTAGGTCAGTGTGTGTGAAAATGATAGTTATACTTTTATTTTTTCATTATTATGTTTTGAACTGGAAATGAGATATTACGGTATTTCTTTCCAATCATAACGGAAATATGTAATATCTTATTGGTATTTTGAAAGTTATTTCACGAGAATTGGATGTAGGAATGTTGATTTTAGTACTTGACAATGATAGTTATGGACAGTTCACTTTCAACAGTGTTCTGCCGAACGTCTCTGCATGTAGGTAAATCATTTGCAATTAATTATTTTTCATTGCTATGCATGCTAACTATTTAGTATGCCCCGATGCCTGCATCTGGCATTTTAACTGGTTAATACATAATATATATTTATAATATGTCCTTTAATAAGTCTGTATAATGTACAAAATTTACCAATTTTAATTTTAAAGCATGTTAAAATACACAAAACAAATATCTCATATTAAAGAAAATATTTAATACCTCTGCAGTTTTCTTTCGTTTTTTCTGAACTAATCCTTCATTGCTTTCTGTACCATTTACTTTTCTTTTTTTCTCAGGCGTGTCTTTTTTTTCTTCTGCTTTTTTCTTACGCTTCTCTTCAAATTCTGTTATGAGATCTGGACAATCCAAATTTTCTTCTGGTTCCCATGTATTATCTGCACTGTAATTAAAATTTTATAGTATATTATATTTTATTCAAAAAAATAATTTCCAAAACACACATTATATGCTTATGAATTATTTCACAATCACTATAAATTCTAAATTTCTAATAATTCAATTAATATTATTGAATTGAGCCATTCACAAGCCAAACAGATTAACTCCACATTTCAAATTTTTTTTTTAAATTTTAGTGTCAAAGCACTTGATATACTTGTAACTTTTTACATTCATAATAAGTTTCCTTATTAAGAAGGATCAATACCATTTAATGACAAAATTTTATTGACCATCAAAAAAACTTTTATTTATTTCAGAAACCAATCTATTTAACTCCATACTGTAACATAAATCCGTCAGCACATACTGGCAGATTTATGTTACAGTATGGGGTTAATCAGATTGATGTTAGCATACACAGCATTGCAATCACTGTGTGCACTGACTAATGCCTTGTGGATAATGGTAAATTAGTTAATGTTATCTCATCACAAAAAGTAGGTAAAAGAAATTAGTTAGTTACAGTCCAACTGCCGCAGAAGTAAGTATACTTGTGAATTATTAAATGATTGTTTTAATTTTGGTGGCAATTGTTTTCAGAAAAAAGAAGAGTTATACCATTATATCAAGAAGGATGAAACTAAAAATAATTTTTTTTCATCCCTCCTATTAAACATGATTTTTTATAAAAATTTAAGAACAAATCATCATAANGTGAATTATTAAATGATTGTTTTAATTTTGGTGGCAATTGTTTTCAGAAAAAAGAAGAGTTATACCATTATATCAAGAAGGATGAAACTAAAAATAATTTTTTTTCATCCCTCCTATTAAACATGATTTTTTATAAAAATTTAAGAACAAATCATCATAATGGGACTTCAAATACAGCTGATGAAGAAGACATCATTTATGTTGCTGAATAATCAATTTAAACATTTCTTGTAAGTTTTTAGAAACATTATTTTGTATAAAATTACAGGCTGATCAATTTACAATAGAATCAAATCAGTAGAAAAATCTAAGATTTCAATTAATGTACAGTACTACCAATGTCTAATGTATTCTCTTGTAGAGTATAGACTTCTTTTAGCAAGAATTTTGTTAAGAATATATTATTTGAAATATTTCACATGTGCATCATATGTTTTGGATGATTAGAAAATTAATAATTTCTCTATGAAACTATACCAATAAGGCAAAATATGAAAAAGATAAATTTCTGTTTCCAACAACTTAGAAAGCAAGCCTTATTCTATTTATGGAAAAGTAATCAGAAACAGAAATGAAAATTTGCTTCTCTACCACAGTTCACAAGATTTAGTTAAAAAATGTTTAACTTTTCAGTTGTCATATTCAAAACAGTAGGGCAATAACAAACAAAAAGTGGACAGTTGTGACATTGATGTATCAACAAGATAGTACAATGTACACTTGATAGTACACTTGAACATCAATCACAATGAAACAAACACATTGTTATTAGTTTCCTGGCTGTTACATATAACAGAGAAAAAGAAAGTATGGTGATTAATCAGAAAATGACTCCAAAATTTTTTTCATTTTTGAACTCAGGGTACCTTAAAATGTTGAGAAATAAAAAAGAAATCTGGGATTTTTCCCTGTAAGTTAAGATGTTAGTGTGAGTAATTGAGAGATAGAGGGGTGCACAATTTTGTTCATCCATTTTGAATCTTAATATCTCTTGTACCTTTTGTGAAAAATTTCTGAAATTTTGCAGGGAGGATTGATGCTATTAAATTTTGGTGATTAAGGTCAAGGGGTGGATATGTAGGGGGGAGATAGAGGATCATGTCTTTGTTTCAGATATTATATATTAGTAAAAATAAAAACCATTCAACTATCCAGCAAAATTCTTTAATAATTTAAAACGTTTTCAAATGCATTAAGCATTCATCATCAATTCGAAATGTTTTCAAACGCATTAAGCGTTCATCAATTCAAAATGTGAAATTCGAATCCGAAAAATTACGCAACGGAATATCCGTTGCGTAATTTTTCGGATAAACAGTAACCCGTATGGTTTAACCTTGGAATTGGAGCAACAAGGGAGTAGTAACGTTAATTTCTTGGATCTGACTATAACATGCATAAAAGGGGAAGTCTGAACCAATATTTATCGTAAACCAACATTTATACCCATCATTATCCCTAAGAATTCGGCGGATCCGGAGCATATTAAAATGGCGGTATTTCGATCTTGGATAAGGAGAGCACACACGCATTGCACAAATGTTTGCAATACTGTTAAGCAGTTACAATATATTCGAAGAACTGCCATGCAGAATGGCTGCGGGAGAAGAAGAATAGAGGCTCTCATTAAGAAAGATGATAATCTTACAAGTAGGCAAAAGCAAAACCACCAAAAAGAAAAAAGTCCTCGATTATATACCCTTCCTTAAACCGATTATCAAGAGCGTTTCCAAAAGTAAGAACTTGCAAATAGTTTATTGACGTAATCCTACTACAGTGGCACCTCAGAATACAAAATTAATCCGTTCCGAAATTGAGATCGTATCATGAAAATGTCGTAAGGTGGATCATCTTTTCCCATACGATTACATGTAAAACCAAATAATTCGTTCCAACGCAAAAAACATACTCAAATTAAAGCCAAGTAATACATTAAAAAAAATAACTGTAGTAAGAAAAACAAATGAAAAATGCGAACTAATGTAACGTCGTATGGTGAGTTTTTGTTCGTATCGTGGAGC
>NW_019384571.1:206142-248291 GCF_000671375.1 Centruroides sculpturatus | reverse complement strand
AAAAAAAAATTTTTTGTTTCAGTCATTTCTTTCGTTGTTCGCACCATCAGCAGTTCATAAAATCACAAATACTCACGGAGACGACCTTCCTTTTTAGGCTACTGCCTCCGTAGTTAAAATGCAAAAAAGATAAAAGCGTCATCTGGTGTTCTTGCCACAATCACATAATACATTTTAAGTAAAAAACAATAAGTTTTACATGGCCAACGATTATTTAATATTAAAATAATAAAATTAAGTACGACTCTTAAAAAAAAAAATTTTTTGTTTCAGTCATTTCTTTCGTTGTTCGCACCATCAGCAGTTCATAAAATCACAAATACTCACGGAGACGACCTTCCTTTTTAGGCTACTGCCTCCGTAGTTAAAATGCAAAAAAGATAAAAGCGTCATCTGGTGTTCTTGCCACAATCACATAATACATTTTAAGTAAAAAACAATAAGTTTTACATGGCCAACGATTATTTAATATTAAAATAATAAATGTAAGTACGACTACGGAGGCAGTAGCCTAAAAAGGAAGGTCGTCTCCGTGAGTGTTTGTGATTTTATGAACTGCTGATGGTGCGAACAATGAAAGAAATGACTGAAACAAAAAAATTTTTTTTTGTAAGAGTCGTACTTACATTTATTATTTTAATATTAAATAATCGTTGGCCATGTAAAACTTATTGTTTTTTACTTGAAACAAAAATGTTGACATGATAAAACCTGTAACACTGATCAAATGTGTTATTTGGAATTATTAAAAAATTATTCCTATTGCAAACAAGGGAAGGTCTAACGTTTGAGTTCTATTCGAACAAAACCTGATCTTCATGTAGCCTTAATTAAATTCAAGCATCTGCTTGTCCAAATAATAGGACCCACTTCTCAAGCATTTCCAAAAATTGGGCCTTTAGTGTTTAGTTTATCCCATAAAAAAACTGATGGAACCAGGATGAAAAAGTAGAGCTCAGCAGAAAGGGAAATGTTGAACATTGTGGCATAAGAACAGTGGAAGCAAATTTGACAGTAAGACTCACCATGTGAATAAAGTGCACATTTTACACACAACAATCAGAAGTTTTGGAGAAAGCAGTCATCATGATAATAAATCAGAAAAATAATCATCATAAAAAGAGGCTTCAAGCTTTACTTTGTGCCTCAAACTTTCTTCACTGTACTGGTCAAACATGTTCTAACATTCAACCAAATTAATGTAGTGCAATGACTTTAAGGAACAAAGTAAAGCTCAAAGCCTTTTTTTGTGATGATGCTTATTTTTCTGATTTTTTATGCCGATGACTGCTTCCTCCAAAACTTCCAGTAGTTGTAGTCTGTGTAATGTGCACTTTATTCACATGTTGAGTCTTACTGCCAAATCTGCTTCCACTATTCTTATGCCATAACATTCAAAAGTTCCCTTTATATAGATGTTTCTTCTGAGCTCTACTTTTTCAACTTGGTTTCACCAGTTTTTTTAAATGGTATTTCAAGTATTTTTCAGTCATCAATAGCTTCACAAGAGAATAATTTTCATGATAACTCACAACTCGTGATATATTCATATGACAATCACATTGTAGTCTTGAAATTTTCTCAGTGGTCCAGAAAATAAGTATGAAAAATCTGGTGCAGATCGAGCAAATGGTTTAAAAGTTAATAAAAGGGGGTAAAATCAGGGGTGGGGCAGATATCCAGGTTCATTTAATAGTCTGTACTTCCCTTAATGTCTCAGAAAATAAATACGTGGGGACCCAAAAAAAAAAAAAAAAATCAGATTTTTTGTATAAAAACTTTATTTATTAACTTTTTTACAAAATTCCTTCAGTCACCTTCAAAGTACTCTCCATTAGATGCAATTCACTTGTCAAGTCTTTTACCCCACTGTTTGAAGCATTTCTGGAACTCTTCAACCTTGATATTGCCCAGTGCCCTTAGAAAAGCTGTTTTTACCGCCTCCACATCATCAAAATGCTTTCCTTTTAGATTTTTCTTCATTCTTGGAAACAGAAAAAAGTCCACACGGGGCTAGATCTGGTGAATACAGAGGGTGGGAAACAACAGGCAATCCCTGAGAGGCAAAATAGTGGGTCACTTGTAAGGCCATGTGCGCAGAGATGTTGTCGAGATGAAGGAACCAGTCACCTGATCGCCAAAGTTCCGGGCATTTCCTTCGCACATCCTCTTGCAGACGTCTTAAAACTTTTTTGGTGGATTTTTTCAATGTTTTCATCGTTTTGAGATGTTGAAGGACACCCAGAACTTTGCAGGCAGAACAAAATAACAGTAAGAGAAACACAACACTACACTCAAACAAAAACCTACAAACTGATGCTGTCTGCACAGCTGTTTCGTGAGGGTCTCTACTAACCCAATGTAGCGGGAGAACTCTCTACTACGTCTACGAATGGCAGCATGCTCTCAGTTCAGTTTTTTTTTTTGGTCCCCCTCGTATAATGAAAAACATAACATACAGGTAACCCCCGTATAACATGGCACTTCTATAGCATGGATTCACTATAACACGGTTCGAGAATTGGGTAAAACCCTCATACAACATGAAATGTACAGTAGTAAAAACTATTAAATGCAAACTTTATCTAATTTGAAATTAGAGAAATCCCTTACCACAACAAATGTAATAAAGCTTTTAAGTGTGAAAGATACCTCATTTGACATTTTTCATTCAAGCGCGTACGTACTATCAGATTTTCCTGCTTAATTTTCATGAACTATTAGTACTTAAGTGTGTAAATTTTCTTTTCCTACCTTTTGTCGATACACACTGTCAGTAAACAATATGTTGACTAACACGCCAAATTAATAAATAAACAAAAACAAAAACACTGAGTTCGGCGTTAAATGCGTTTTTAACGCCGAACTCAGTGTTTTTGTTTATACACACTGTCCTTCTCAAAACTTGTTTCAGTGTTGCCAGAAATTGATGCTTCTGCTTTTGGTGTTGCCAGATGTTTTTCCCTTATTCCATACTTGCTTTATTCTTCATAAGTGCTTAGCACCATATAAAGAAATTTATAAAGATCTTTTAACTAAAAGCAAGCAATCTAAAATAACGTATTTTTTGCAAAAGGTAGAGCATGGATCTGAAAATAATGCAGAAAAATGCTCAGAGGGTATCTTGCCAAAAAGAAAATGCCCTCAGTTAATAGTGCTTTGTGATGATGAAGAAAACATTGTTTAATTTATATTAATACATATCACTTCTTAAGAAAATTTTAATAAAGATATTTAGCTTAATTATGAAAATATAATAGCATGTTTTTTAATTTTTGGAACCTAACCCCCCCTTTTTGTACTAGTTCTTTGTTTCATATAACATGGCAATTTTTTGGAACAACTCCCATGTTATTTATATGGGGGTTACCTGTACACAATTATTATTATTAATTGATTGTATACCATGTGATGTCATGTCACACGGTACACAATTGACCAATAAAACGTTAATGTTGGGCTATAATTTTTTGAATATTCAATATTTTAAAATAAAACCTTCAAAAGGACCACAAAAGAGTGATTTTTGCATCACAAAAATCTCTCTCATAAATCTAGTGTAAAAAAATGCTAAATTTGAGATAGCATAAGTCCAGAATGATCCAACAAACTTATTCAAAATTTAAGACTTCTGTAGTTCTCATCACAACACTAAACATTTTAAATATCATCCAAATTGACTCATTTGTTTTTGAAATATTAATGGTCAAATTTGGCACTTTTAACATTAGATGTGTGGCCAAGCTCTAGTATAGAGCATTACCACACACTATAACAAGTCTTTGAAAGTTTTACATCTCAAGGCTATAGCTGAGTGGATAAGATGAGAGGGATTAGAGTTAAATGATATAGATATTTTGGTTATTTATAGTTTAGCTTTGTTATGTGTAACATTATTATTTTGCAACATCATTAGCATTATTATTCCTCATGTATAAAGCTTATAAAACAANATACTGACACTGACACACTTATTTAATTAGTTTTGGTTGCTATGCCTTGACTCTGGTCCGGCATAGTACACAGCCACCGGTGTGTACCGAGTATTACCCACTAAATCCAACATAATAATAATAATAATATAGTGATGTAGGTCAGTGTGTGTGAAAATGATAGTTATACTTTTATTTTTTCATTATTATGTTTTGAACTGGAAATGAGATATTACGGTATTTCTTTCCAATCATAACGGAAATATGTAATATCTTATTGGTATTTTGAAAGTTATTTCACGAGAATTGGATGTAGGAATGTTGATTTTAGTACTTGACAATGATAGTTATGGACAGTTCACTTTCAACAGTGTTCTGCCGAACGTCTCTGCATGTAGGTAAATCATTTGCAATTAATTATTTTTCATTGCTATGCATGCTAACTATTTAGTATGCCCCGATGCCTGCATCTGGCATTTTAACTGGTTAATACATAATATATATTTATAATATGTCCTTTAATAAGTCTGTATAATGTACAAAATTTACCAATTTTAATTTTAAAGCATGTTAAAATACACAAAACAAATATCTCATATTAAAGAAAATATTTAATACCTCTGCAGTTTTCTTTCGTTTTTTCTGAACTAATCCTTCATTGCTTTCTGTACCATTTACTTTTCTTTTTTTCTCAGGCGTGTCTTTTTTTTCTTCTGCTTTTTTCTTACGCTTCTCTTCAAATTCTGTTATGAGATCTGGACAATCCAAATTTTCTTCTGGTTCCCATGTATTATCTGCACTGTAATTAAAATTTTATAGTATATTATATTTTATTCAAAAAAATAATTTCCAAAACACACATTATATGCTTATGAATTATTTCACAATCACTATAAATTCTAAATTTCTAATAATTCAATTAATATTATTGAATTGAGCCATTCACAAGCCAAACAGATTAACTCCACATTTCAAATTTTTTTTTTAAATTTTAGTGTCAAAGCACTTGATATACTTGTAACTTTTTACATTCATAATAAGTTTCCTTATTAAGAAGGATCAATACCATTTAATGACAAAATTTTATTGACCATCAAAAAAACTTTTATTTATTTCAGAAACCAATCTATTTAACTCCATACTGTAACATAAATCCGTCAGCACATACTGGCAGATTTATGTTACAGTATGGGGTTAATCAGATTGATGTTAGCATACACAGCATTGCAATCACTGTGTGCACTGACTAATGCCTTGTGGATAATGGTAAATTAGTTAATGTTATCTCATCACAAAAAGTAGGTAAAAGAAATTAGTTAGTTACAGTCCAACTGCCGCAGAAGTAAGTATACTTGTGAATTATTAAATGATTGTTTTAATTTTGGTGGCAATTGTTTTCAGAAAAAAGAAGAGTTATACCATTATATCAAGAAGGATGAAACTAAAAATAATTTTTTTTCATCCCTCCTATTAAACATGATTTTTTATAAAAATTTAAGAACAAATCATCATAATGGGACTTCAAATACAGCTGATGAAGAAGACATCATTTATGTTGCTGAATAATCAATTTAAACATTTCTTGTAAGTTTTTAGAAACATTATTTTGTATAAAATTACAGGCTGATCAATTTACAATAGAATCAAATCAGTAGAAAAATCTAAGATTTCAATTAATGTACAGTACTACCAATGTCTAATGTATTCTCTTGTAGAGTATAGACTTCTTTTAGCAAGAATTTTGTTAAGAATATATTATTTGAAATATTTCACATGTGCATCATATGTTTTGGATGATTAGAAAATTAATAATTTCTCTATGAAACTATACCAATAAGGCAAAATATGAAAAAGATAAATTTCTGTTTCCAACAACTTAGAAAGCAAGCCTTATTCTATTTATGGAAAAGTAATCAGAAACAGAAATGAAAATTTGCTTCTCTACCACAGTTCACAAGATTTAGTTAAAAAATGTTTAACTTTTCAGTTGTCATATTCAAAACAGTAGGGCAATAACAAACAAAAAGTGGACAGTTGTGACATTGATGTATCAACAAGATAGTACAATGTACACTTGATAGTACACTTGAACATCAATCACAATGAAACAAACACATTGTTATTAGTTTCCTGGCTGTTACATATAACAGAGAAAAAGAAAGTATGGTGATTAATCAGAAAATGACTCCAAAATTTTTTTCATTTTTGAACTCAGGGTACCTTAAAATGTTGAGAAATAAAAAAGAAATCTGGGATTTTTCCCTGTAAGTTAAGATGTTAGTGTGAGTAATTGAGAGATAGAGGGGTGCACAATTTTGTTCATCCATTTTGAATCTTAATATCTCTTGTACCTTTTGTGAAAAATTTCTGAAATTTTGCAGGGAGGATTGATGCTATTAAATTTTGGTGATTAAGGTCAAGGGGTGGATATGTAGGGGGGAGATAGAGGATCATGTCTTTGTTTCAGATATTATATATTAGTAAAAATAAAAACCATTCAACTATCCAGCAAAATTCTTTAATAATTTAAAACGTTTTCAAATGCATTAAGCATTCATCATCAATTCGAAATGTTTTCAAACGCATTAAGCGTTCATCAATTCAAAATGTGAAATTCGAATCCGAAAAATTACGCAACGGATATTCCGTTGCGTAATTTTTCGGATTCGAATTTCACATTTTGAATTGATGAACGCTTAATGCGTTTGAAAACATTTCGAATTGATGATGAATGCTTAATGCATTTGAAAACGTTTTAAATTATTAAAGAATTTTGCTGGATAGTTGAATGGTTTTTATTTTTACTAATATATAATATCTGAAACAAAGACATGATCCTCTATCTCCCCCCTACATATCCACCCCTTGACCTTAATCACCAAAATTTAATAGCATCAATCCTCCCTGCAAAATTTCAGAAATTTTTCACAAAAGGTACAAGAGATATTAAGATTCAAAATGGATGAACAAAATTGTGCACCCCTCTATCTCTCAATTACTCACACTAACATCTTAACTTACAGGGAAAAATCCCAGATTTCTTTTTTATTTCTCAACATTTTAAGGTACCCTGAGTTCAAAAATGAAAAANGATACGAAATTAATCCGTTCCGAAACTGAGATCGTATCATGAAAATGTCGTAAGGTGGATCATCTTTTCCCATACGATTACATGTAAAACCAAATAATTCGTTCCAACGCAAAAAACATACTCAAATTAAAGCCAAGTAATACATTAAAAAAAATAACTGTAGTAAGAAAAACAAATGAAAAATGCGAACTAATGTAACGTCGTATGATGAGTTTTTGTTCGTATTGTGGAGCAAAAATATGTTTGAATTTCATGTCGTATCCTGAAAATTTCGTATGCTGGGGCGTTCGTAACCTGAGGTACCACTGTATATACAGAATGTTAAGGAATGACAAGGGGAATTATGAATGCAATTCCTTAACAGGAATATACTCGATACCACAGGTTCAACTCTAACTTAGTATATATAGGCGCAACTTTGAGGAATTTGAAAAAAGAATCAATGAGCATAAGCTTTCAGTGAACAAAACAATTGACAGCATGGTTCTTGCCACTTATGCTAAACAACAAGGAATTACTGTTTTCTGGGACCAGGCATCTATAATAAAAGCCACCACATCTAGACACGCGGTAAAATATCTCAAAAAGCTGGAAATCCACAGGGACAGAAGAGCACGCAGTGTATCAACTATAGGGATGCCGATGGGTTTTCGTCCACTTGGAAATCTTTTTGCGACGATTTGGCGTAGATCTATATAAAAGGCTCAATCAGGCTTATGATGATTGTCGATAGATATTTTATTTATTTATTTATTTGTTATTATTATTATTATTATTGTTTATTAAGTACACGAAATTTGTATATAGCACTTTCGTTTGTAACACGTTACCTTTTAATTTTTTACATAAACGTTATTTGGAATTTCTGTTGCATAATTTTTCGAATTTCACATTTTGAATTAGAGAAATAACTGATGATGAACGCTTAATGCGTTTGAAAACGTTTTAAATTATTAAAGAATTTTGCTGGATAGTTGAATGGTTTTTATTTTTATTAATTTTATTCTCCAGTAAGCAAGTATACTATTATTTATTATATATTAATTCAAAACATTAGAAAATTTTACATTTTGATGTATAACTGTTTATTAAGAATAAAGACTTGGAGATATACTTACTCTGAATAACCTTTCCATTTTAAGTAATATTCTACTTTTCCATGACGAATTCGCTTGTCAAGAATTTTTTCCACTGTATATTCTTCTGCTTCACCTTCATCAGGTGGTGAATCTTTTTGCATTTTCTTTTTTCCCATTTTTTCTGAAAATTATTAGAAATACAAATTTGCAAAATTTGAATAATGAAAAAATATTTTATATTACATTGAAATTTATGTGATATTTACATATATAAATATCTCAAAGACTAAAGATTATATTAAAGTCAAATGATTACAGGATTAAACTAGGCTACATTACTATTACTAGTAATTATTAAATATTGAATAATTTTTGGCACTAGAGGTAGGCATTCCATTCCATCTCTTATTAAATTTAATAATTATAATTAAATTAATATTCATTAAATAATTTAGATAATTCTGGAAGAAAAAAGTGTTAGCTGGCTGAGTGCCATAGTGGGTGATTATAACCCTAGGCACTGAGTTGTACACAGTTGGCGCTGTAAGTAACTAGTATGATTACATAAATTAAAATACCATATTTACTCACATATAAGACGAGGTTTTTATTCATTTTTCACTGCTTCAAAATCCTAGGTTATCCTATACGTGCGAGCAAAGGATTCTTTGTGTTTTTTCAATAATTTTTGTGAACCGTGTATTCACATTTTTTACTGGATGCTCACCCTCTGGTGTTTAAAAACAAAAATATTTTATCTGGGTTGTTTCAATCATTCTTGTGTATTGTCAGGAGTAAAGATGAATAGCAATAGGAAAAGCAAAGCTTTTGAATTAAATTCCAAAATCACATAGCTTAATATACATGTATGTTTTAATCCATTCTCACATGAAAAGAGATGATTATTTGGAAATCAGAATTCGGAGAAACTCATAAGTTTAACTGATGAAGAGTGGATTCTACTGTTAAGAATTGGCAAAAAAGGTTCCTGATTGTCCAGCTTCACAATAACAAATTATGTTGTCAATTTTACAAAATTGTTCCTTAAGATTTAAAATGCCAGTCATTTTTGTTAGACAATGTGTACATTTACTGATATTTTATTTGTGATTAAACAAATAAAATTAGAATCGTATTAATAAATCTAATTTTCTTTATTTTGATCTTTAAAGTGACATCATCCTATATGCGAGGTTGTCTTATATGTGAGTAAATATGTTATGTCTGAAAGCGAGGGATCAGATAGAGGTTCAGGTAGCATCTGCAGGGTAAGCAAAAGTTGCAGGTTCATGTCCCACTCCAGACCAATTGCTTTCTTCCAGAATTTTCTAAATTATTTAATATTAATTTAATTATTAAATTTAATAACAAATGGTGCCTAACACCTACTTCTAGTGCCAAATTACTCAAGATTTAATAATTATTAGTAGTGGTAATGTAGTTGATTTAATCTGGCAATTGTTTGGCTTTAATATGATAATCATTGTGTTTTAAGATGTTTACATATATGTAATACAGGTAAAAAGACTCAAAAATTAAGAATGATGGGAATCATAAATATTTTGCATATTGAGATCACATACATGGCAGTAAGAGCATCCTAATTTTAAAATGCCACTCTATTCTTGTGGTTGCACAAATTGAAGCACAATTTGCTAAAGCAAATATTACTTTGGACAAAGCCAAAATCAAACAGGTAACAGTGATAATAGAAGTCCTTGCTCAAGTGAGTGATATTGTTTGTAATTCTTCCATGAAGAATAAGTATAATATGTTCATAGTTCAATTGATCAATTTGTAGACTGAACAATATTACCCACACTGTTACTCCAAGGGCATGGAAATCAGTACCCTTCTCAAGTCCTTAGCAAGATTTGTGACCTCACTGCAAATCATACAATACATGATATACTGATTAAACTACAAAAAACAAGCACTCATACCTTTAAATGTAGTGTGAATTTTACCATTTTCTAACATTTTCAATCATTTTAAACACCCTTTCTCAGGATAAAAAAACAGTAACAATTTAAAAATAAAAATTGAAAGCTGTCCTCTGGAACAATTTGCATTTTGAACTTTAATGCTTTAGAATCCCAACTGTTTAACTGCACATGTTGGACTTCTACATAGATTAAAAATAAATCCACAAAGATGACATATTTGATTCAAATATCAAAAATTAACATGTATGTGTCAAATTTAAATATAAAAAAAAAACAAGAAAGATGAAAAAACATGACCTTATCAATGTATGATGAATGCAGTTTTACTGAATAGTGATCTACTAAAGTTGCTATAGATGCAACATCTTCCTACAGTAATACAACAGATACTAGTCATCAGTGGTAACAATCTACAAAGTTATCAGAAATGGCAGACAATCTGTAAGATAGAAATTTCTCTCAAGAATCCATATGGCAAACAAATTATATTAGTTGGTTAAAAAAAAATGGATCACAGATCTCACCAAGCAAATGCAGCATCTGGGGCCAAGATAGGTTTGTTTCATTGAAAATTTAGCAAAAAATGATAAAATATATTGCTAAAATATAAATATAAAATATCCCTGCTAGCTTCAGGAAAGTAGAAGGAAAATAATGAGAAACGAATTTGGCCATCACTACCTACCTCAAGTAAATGCAAACAGAAGACAGACTATTTCTAACACAGAGCAATTGCTGCATGCTTCCTGATGGTTATTTCAGCTACGTCACTTACTCTTTGCAACAGAGCACCACATGAAAGGTTGCAGCTGTTCGCAACAAATGGATCAATCATTCAAACATATGGATAACAATTGAGACTATGTTGGCCTCTTTCAAATGGCAGTTCACCATTGAAGAAGTTTCTGAACCCATCACAGCAGTGAAGGTTCTAGAAAAATTTGGGCCAGTAATAATGTTCAAAATAAATAGTTTATAGACACATGTACCAAATTAACCATAGCAAGAGCAACAGCCATAGTTCCCATGCAATTTATCACATTTATTTGGGGAAAGTCTTGGTTCCATCATTTGTTGACCTAGTTTTCAGAATTAGTTCTGTCTACACCTCTGAAGCCTCTTATACATAATGTTCTGTAAGATAAAGAAAGCTGGAAAAACACATGTTTGAATACATGTTAGCTCAAGGGATATGCTGGCCTTCTCACAACCAACTGGCCAATCCACTGCACCTGGTGTAAGAGTAATGGAAATTAGATGCCATGTGAAAATACACACAGCTAAATATAGTGATAATAAGAATCATTACCCTAATCCACATGTCCAGACTATATACAAGATCTGCAGAATAAAAGGATATTTTCAACATTTGATTTAGCTAGAGAATATCATTAGATTCTGATCAACCAAGAGGATATTCTGAAAAACACTAATAATAATAAAAAAAACCACCCATTTACTCTAAATTACAAATATTTTTGGTCACATTTAGAGACCTTCAAGTAAAAGCAGTTTTTGTGCATGTCAGTGTCTACTGAAAAGTTCCAGTATATAATTAACTATATTAATATTCCAAGAAAGATTATTATGCTTTTTAGGCTATTTGAATTGACATTTGGCCTTCATAACATTGCTCAAACATTCAGTGTTTTATGAAATTCTTCATGGATTAGACTTTTGTGTACCATATCTTTGATTATGTTTCAATGACTTAATATGATGCAGCAGAATACCTAGACATTAAAAGTCTTGCACTATTTCAAAGACTGTGCAAATTAATCCTTCTAAATGCATATTAAGCCAATTGGAATAAACTATCACATATCAGAGGCTAGAACAGGGGTGGCCAACAGTTTTTGCCCCTGGGACGAATTGGAAAGAGAACTTTTTTTCACGGGCTGAACCAGAGGCTGCCCTAGGAAGATTTTGAGGTCATGCGAGATCTCATTGTGGTGTCACCCTGTAGAAACTAAATTGTACATGAAGATTACACATACATTTTTCACATTATCATGCTTTATCAATGTTCTACGCTGTACTCAAGAGAATTGTAATGGAGGGTTAACTCTAAATGCACACTCAATTGTTGTTGAACCTTTTTTTGGGCATTAGAATTTTTCACCAATCTATTCTGACTTGAGTAGCCAATATTGAAAGATTAATTGCAGGCCACATAAATCCATTACACGGGCCACATCCGGTCTGTGGGCCGTATGTTGGCCATGCCTGGGCTAGAATCAGCAAGGTTTTCCAAGAAAGTTTCAGAAACAAAGAACATCTCTAAACTGCAATCCATTAAAAGAATTACGTAGATTTATGGTGGTGATAAATTTTTATTGACAATTCCTGTCATTCAGTCAAAATGTAAGCTCCTGCATAAATATTTAAAAGATGCCAAAAAATAGATGTTCTATTGAGTGGACAACAAACGCAGAAGAATTCAAAAAATGTAAACAGGACTAGTACACAAAGTCACATTAGTCCCCTCCCCAATTATGCAGCGTCTACTGAACTTAAACTCAATGTATCAATGTTGCAACAGATGAAGGTGTTCAAAAATATTAGTAGTGTAGAGACTACTTTATTTTCTCTCTCTTAAACTTATGCTTTCCGAGTGCAGATACAGTGCATATGACCACAAAAGTTACACTTTAGTTGAGTATTATATATTAACAAAACATTCAGAGCAAAATACAAGGTGTAAAGTGTCCTTACTCAATGCTGTTTGAAAGAATATACAGCAGTCCAAACACAACCAAACTTTTTATTTCTGACATTTCTGATTGTTCTAAGGAAAAAAGTTTATTTCCATAACTTATTATTATTTGTGCTATAAGTGGAAAGAAAAACTTTAGTGCAATTTCTTAAGACATAACTTTCAAATCACACTCATGACACTGGTATCATTTTCATTAAACAGCTTAACAAGAAAAATAAATTCAGGTATAGTCATGACCATTGCTGCTGATCTGCAGTGATACAAATGGTATTTCACATGGTATAGGTAGATTTATATCCAAAATTGATCATAGCTTATCTGCATTATTCATACACACATGCATTTATATATGTATTTTTTGTAACTCAATGCATTACTACAGTGGCAAGTTTTGGAACTGAATGTTTTCCTATATAAATCTCTTCTGCATGTCTGGAAACATCAGCATATAAGATCTGGTTATATTGCTCTCCAGACAGTATTAAATGCAGGAACTTTAATTATAATTACCAGTATTTTCAAATTATTCATCTTCAAACATATAAACATAGCAGATATTATATTAAAAACAATACCATAAAGTTACAAAATAACTTATAATCCTAGTGATAAATTTTTCTTGATTGTTAAGTTTATTACAAAATAGCTTTTTCTCAAAAAAAAAAAATCACTTTTACTTTTCAATTTTGAGAATTAAAAGGTTAGGGGCCATGGGGTACTAAACCATATATCCACCAAAATTAAGGTATCAGCATCTATTTAGCTACATAGGCAGCATCTAAAAGCTGAAAAATTTTGCACACTTTTATAATGAAACAGAGAGCAGGGATTCCAATGCATAGTGCCAAAATTGCCACTTGGAGGTAATTTATATTAAAGTAGCAATGAAAATATAATACTGGCAATTGAAAGTGGCAATAAAAACCCTAGTTTGCTTGTTTCAACATTCAGCATGAAATTGAATCACAAATCATACTTCAAAAAACAGAAAAATGTCAAGCTTTCTTATAATGAGAGTGTATATAATATAGTGATAGACAGCACGCTAATCATTTGTTACGAAAAACTTTTAACATATAAGCATTGAATTATATATGTATGTCACTAAATTGACAAGCGCTTTCGACGATACACACTTTCGTCTTCTTCAGGTCATTAGAAGTTATAAGATCCTTTTTCAAATACAAAAATTTTTAAAGCATTCCAATCATAATTAACACTTTGGAATAACGGCAACGGTAGAACATAAGAAGATATTTAATTTAATTTAAACAAAAACACGCGACGATACACGAAAGTGTGTATCGTCGAAAGCGCTTGTCAATTTAGTGACATACATATATAACTTAACGCTTATATGTTAAAAGTTTTTCGTAATAATGAGAGTCCTGTACACCACACAGATATGGTGCTTATACTTTTTGAATCAAAGATCTAAGATTACTCTGATTGTTTAAATTGTGTATACAATGAAGTATAGCAATCTGATCAATCTATATATGCATATACAAACACCATCTAGGATCAACTGGATCGCCATCAAACTAATCCAAATGTATATCACCAAAACTGAGTTTGTATAAATATACCATGAAGAAAACCAACACCAGCACTATGAAAAGAAAAATTTTCTGACGTTTTGTCTATAGACAAAATTGTTAGTAAATTTTTTTTTCATAGTGCTGGTGTTGGTTTTGTGTGAGGTATATCTAATCCAAATAGGATAGGATTGTTTGGATTGGATAAAAAGGTTAAAAATGGCAATAACTACAGTTAAAGTCAAGCTTATAGTTGATAGCAAAGAAATATGTTTAACTGTTGACAAAGAAAAGTACTGTACTTAAAACTTATATATGGTAATAAAAACATCATTATTAAAATATCCGATAAACTAAGATGAAAAAATAAGTATTAAGAGACAATTTTGCGAGATTGTATGGCAAGAATGCATGGTGAGCACTTTCCCATTTTGCTGTTTTGTGAGTAAATTTATTCACAGTGTAAATACAATTCAATCCTACTTGTATACTTTCTGCAAACTGAAACACATGATAGAAGGAATCTGTATCATGTGAAGAAGACTGACCCAATCTAACAGATCAATCCACCCGAAACAAAAAGACATGCTTCCCTAATGATTTCATGATGTCACTTGACAAGTTCAGGCAGAAAAGTAGGAAGTGACATTGAGAAACGAAGGCAGTTTTTTGCAATTCTGCCTAGTGTTTCCAGATTGGGATGTTTTATTGACCAAAAAAAAAATTTGGGGAATATCTTGGGATGACTTTTTTTTCCACTTTTATCTTTTTTCAGTAGACTGAAACAAAAATTAAAATAATAAATGTAAGTACGACTCTTACAAAAAAAATTTTTTGTTTCAGTCATTTCTTTCGTTGTTCGCACCATCAGCAGTTCATAAAATCACAAACACTCACGGAGACGACCTTCCTTTTTAGGCTACTGCCTCCGTAGTTAAAATGCAAAAAAGATAAAAGCGTCATCTGGTGTTCTTGCCACAATCACATAATACATTTTAAGTAAAAAACAATAAGTTTTACATGGCCAACGATTATTTAATATTAAAATAATAAATGTAAGTACGACTACGGAGGCAGTAGCCTAAAAAGGAAGGTCGTCTCCGTGAGTGTTTGTGATTTTATGAACTGCTGATGGTGCGAACAATGAAAGAAATGACTGAAACAAAAAAATTTTTTTTTGTAAGAGTCGTACTTACATTTATTATTTTAATATTAAATAATCGTTGGCCATGTAAAACTTATTGTTTTTTACTTGAAACAAAAATGTTGACATGATAAAACCTGTAACACTGATCAAATGTGTTATTTGGAATTATTAAAAAATTATTCCTATTGCAAACAAGGGAAGGTCTAACGTTTGAGTTCTATTCGAACAAAACCTGATCTTCATGTAGCCTTAATTAAATTCAAGCATCTGCTTGTCCAAATAATAGGACCCACTTCTCAAGCATTTCCAAAAATTGGGCCTTTAGTGTTTAGTTTATCCCATAAAAAAACTGATGGAACCAGGATGAAAAAGTAGAGCTCAGCAGAAAGGGAAATGTTGAACATTGTGGCATAAGAACAGTGGAAGCAAATTTGACAGTAAGACTCACCATGTGAATAAAGTGCACATTTTACACACAACAATCAGAAGTTTTGGAGAAAGCAGTCATCATGATAATAAATCAGAAAAATAATCATCATAAAAAGAGGCTTCAAGCTTTACTTTGTGCCTCAAACTTTCTTCACTGTACTGGTCAAACATGTTCTAACATTCAACCAAATTAATGTAGTGCAATGACTTTAAGGAACAAAGTAAAGCTCAAAGCCTTTTTTTGTGATGATGCTTATTTTTCTGATTTTTTATGCCGATGACTGCTTCCTCCAAAACTTCCAGTAGTTGTAGTCTGTGTAATGTGCACTTTATTCACATGTTGAGTCTTACTGCCAAATCTGCTTCCACTATTCTTATGCCATAACATTCAAAAGTTCCCTTTATATAGATGTTTCTTCTGAGCTCTACTTTTTCAACTTGGTTTCACCAGTTTTTTTAAATGGTATTTCAAGTATTTTTCAGTCATCAATAGCTTCACAAGAGAATAATTTTCATGATAACTCACAACTCGTGATATATTCATATGACAATCACATTGTAGTCTTGAAATTTTCTCAGTGGTCCAGAAAATAAGTATGAAAAATCTGGTGCAGATCGAGCAAATGGTTTAAAAGTTAATAAAAGGGGGTAAAATCAGGGGTGGGGCAGATATCCAGGTTCATTTAATAGTCTGTACTTCCCTTAATGTCTCAGAAAATAAATACGTGGGGACCCAAAAAAAAAAAAAAAAATCAGATTTTTTGTATAAAAACTTTATTTATTAACTTTTTTACAAAATTCCTTCAGTCACCTTCAAAGTACTCTCCATTAGATGCAATTCACTTGTCAAGTCTTTTACCCCACTGTTTGAAGCATTTCTGGAACTCTTCAACCTTGATATTGCCCAGTGCCCTTAGAAAAGCTGTTTTTACCGCCTCCACATCATCAAAATGCTTTCCTTTTAGATTTTTCTTCATTCTTGGAAACAGAAAAAAGTCCACACGGGGCTAGATCTGGTGAATACAGAGGGTGGGAAACAACAGGCAATCCCTGAGAGGCAAAATAGTGGGTCACTTGTAAGGCCATGTGCGCAGAGATGTTGTCGAGATGAAGGAACCAGTCACCTGATCGCCAAAGTTCCGGGCATTTCCTTCGCACATCCTCTTGCAGACGTCTTAAAACTTTTTTGGTGGATTTTTTCAATGTTTTCATCGTTTTGAGATGTTGAAGGACACCCAGAACTTTGCAGGCAGAACAAAATAACAGTAAGAGAAACACAACACTACACTCAAACAAAAACCTACAAACTGATGCTGTCTGCACAGCTGTTTCGTGAGGGTCTCTACTAACCCAATGTAGCGGGAGAACTCTCTACTACGTCTACGAATGGCAGCATGCTCTCAGTTCAGTTTTTTTTTGGTCCCCCTCGTATAATGAAAAACATAACATACAGGTAACCCCCGTATAACATGGCACTTCTATAGCATGGATTCACTATAACACGGTTCGAGAATTGGGTAAAACCCTCATACAACATGAAATGTACAGTAGTAAAAACTATTAAATGCAAACTTTATCTAATTTGAAATTAGAGAAATCCCTTACCACAACAAATGTAATAAAGCTTTTAAGTGTGAAAGATACCTCATTTGACATTTTTCATTCAAGCGCGTACGTACTATCAGATTTTCCTGCTTAATTTTCATGAACTATTAGTACTTAAGTGTGTAAATTTTCTTTTCCTACCTTTTGTCGATACACACTGTCAGTAAACAATATGTTGACTAACACGCCAAATTAATAAATAAACAAAAACAAAAACACTGAGTTCGGCGTTAAATGCGTTTTTAACGCCGAACTCAGTGTTTTTGTTTATACACACTGTCCTTCTCAAAACTTGTTTCAGTGTTGCCAGAAATTGATGCTTCTGCTTTTGGTGTTGCCAGATGTTTTTCCCTTATTCCATACTTGCTTTATTCTTCATAAGTGCTTAGCACCATATAAAGAAATTTATAAAGATCTTTTAACTAAAAGCAAGCAATCTAAAATAACGTATTTTTTGCAAAAGGTAGAGCATGGATCTGAAAATAATGCAGAAAAATGCTCAGAGGGTATCTTGCCAAAAAGAAAATGCCCTCAGTTAATAGTGCTTTGTGATGATGAAGAAAACATTGTTTAATTTATATTAATACATATCACTTCTTAAGAAAATTTTAATAAAGATATTTAGCTTAATTATGAAAATATAATAGCATGTTTTTTAATTTTTGGAACCTAACCCCCCCTTTTTGTACTAGTTCTTTGTTTCATATAACATGGCAATTTTTTGGAACAACTCCCATGTTATTTATATGGGGGTTACCTGTACACAATTATTATTATTAATTGATTGTATACCATGTGATGTCATGTCACACGGTACACAATTGACCAATAAAACGTTAATGTTGGGCTATAATTTTTTGAATATTCAATATTTTAAAATAAAACCTTCAAAAGGACCACAAAAGAGTGATTTTTGCATCACAAAAATCTCTCTCATAAATCTAGTGTAAAAAAATGCTAAATTTGAGATAGCATAAGTCCAGAATGATCCAACAAACTTATTCAAAATTTAAGACTTCTGTAGTTCTCATCACAACACTAAACATTTTAAATATCATCCAAATTGACTCATTTGTTTTTGAAATATTAATGGTCAAATTTGGCACTTTTAACATTAGATGTGTGGCCAAGCTCTAGTATAGAGCATTACCACACACTATAACAAGTCTTTGAAAGTTTTACATCTCAAGGCTATAGCTGAGTGGATAAGATGAGAGGGATTAGAGTTAAATGATATAGATATTTTGGTTATTTATAGTTTAGCTTTGTTATGTGTAACATTATTATTTTGCAACATCATTAGCATTATTATTCCTCATGTATAAAGCTTATAAAACAAGAAATTGAAAATTGTGACAATTTCCTGTTTACAAAATACAAGCCTCCATAGATTTAACTCTTTAATGTTGTTTAATAAGACTTTTATTTCTTCACATTTATTTTCTCATGTCCTCACAGCAAATAAGCTTCAGACATTGGATGAAAAAGACAAGTAATATTAAAACAGGGTAGCATAGTTGCAGTATTTTATTTTTTTAATTGTTAATATTATGTCACAATCCTACTATATCTGAAAATAAACACAAAGAAAATTTCATTTAACAATGTAAGAGTTAAATCTGCAGAGGCTTGTTTTGGTAAACAGGAAATGGTGTCACAATTTTTAATCTCTTTTTATAAGCTTTAAATGAGAGGAATAATAATAGTAATAATAATGCTAATGATGCAGTAAAATAATAAATTAATAGTGTTACACAATTTCACTTATTTATTTCTTATCAATTTCATTCACTTATTTATTACTGATCTGGGATGTGAAACTTACAAACAGTTATAAGCTAAACACAAAATTTTTAGAGGCCCAATTTTTGAAAATGCTTGAAAAGTGGATTCTATTATTTGGATGAGGAGCGGTACATGCTCACCACATTTCGTTCGAATTGGAGATCAAAATGTCCAATCCTCTCCTAAACAGCTTAACACGTTACTTTTGCTTTCCAAACACCAAACTAATAAGGCTTCCAGCACCAGTATTAATTAGTAAGTAAAACCGGTAGCAATAATTTGAAATGGCAAAAAAAATTTTAAACTGGCAAAATGGTGGCAATATTTTAAAATTTTCCAGAACAATCCCTGAGAGAGTACTATATAATACTGTCAAATTTTTAGCTGATCTCTTGACACACAATATGTTTTGCCAAAGCAAGATGGATGCAATAAAGTTGCAGCCATTTAACAGTTCATCTGATGACTTTTTGGCAGTAACAAAATTGCAAGCATTCTGAAACCATATGGTAGTAATACAGAGGTTAGTGGTGGAGATCCCAATTGACTGGAAGGTAACAGACGATACTGATAGCAAGGTTGATGTAAACATTAGGTGTTTTTCCAAAGCATCCACCTGCATGTGATTAGCATATTGTCCCTAATAATTGTGTGTGTATGAAAGGTTAACTAATATTGAATTGTATATAAGAATTTATTAAATATCTGAGACAATATTTGTGACATTTTTCTTTCAGTTACAATTCATAATACACAAACATGAGACATGGCTTTTCTTTCTTAAATGGATCAGTTAGCATCATATGGCTCTAACAATATACTGTATACATAGTTGCCTGTCCAGACTATAAGGAGTCCAGAGCAGTCCTGAAATGTCTATTAAAGTCAGAGAGCTAAAAAGTCATATAGAAAATAAAATACAGAAAAACTCCAAAAAAAGACTTAATTCTGGCAAAGTTGTATTATTTCAAGAAATATCAAGAAACAGTTAAAGCAAAAAAACTTGAAAAGCTCTTCTTTTATGATTAATAACAGTATAAGATGGACTCTATTTTGGCCATGTGATGAGCATTATATGAGTTTGCTTAAGCTTTTTTAGTAATATTTATTGCTCTAAATCAGTGTTTCTCAACCTCTAATGAATCGTTGCCCCTTCACTACAAAATTTCAATGCCTAGGGACAAGGCTAACGCCAAATTCGTACTGCATTGAATAGACTAGTGACTAGTATAATGTTATTTGTTTAATTATTGTATGATATAATAAATAAAATATCTAATTATTCTTAATATATTGTTTTACTATATCGCCCAGAAAATTGTCTTTCGCCCCCACTAAAATATAAATTGTTACTAATCGCCGCCTCAACATCGAAAAACGCCCACATGGGAGTGATATCACCCCCATTGACAAACACTGCTCTAAATCATCCTTTCTAAAAATGGGCTATAATGCCCCCTTGTAAGCACTGGAGGCTTTCAGGAGGGCAGTAGGAAGGCTCAGTGAATAAATATGAGTTTTATTTCTTCTCATTGAAACATCCTTTGAACTCAGAAATAGGATATGTGTCATATTCTATCTATCCTATCCATATAATAATAATAATAACTCTCCTGTGGTCACCACCTGGTCGTGGTAAGAGAGCCCAGTAATTTTACTGATCCATAGGGCAATGCAGGCTAGAGCACAAGCTATTGGTAAGGATACTCATGCCAGTAAGGTCTATGGGGAGAAATGAAGCTAAGAGTGACCACACACCCACATTCTGTGGAGATATTTTTTATGGTAGTAACCAGATCTAAGTATGATACCGGCTCGGACGTCGCCCGGGTTAACAAGGTCCGCGTTCGTGGGTTAGGCAGAGGCTCACGTTCGAAAAGTAGGCCACAGTCNTTATACATGTAAAAAAAATGTTATAATGAGGAAACAAATAGAATATTAATAAAAATAGAATTAAAGAACATGAAACAGTTGTACACTTAAAAGTAATAATTCTCTTTGATATGAAAACTGTCACAGAAATGATATTTCAATAATCTGTAAAGTAAAAAATATTGTAAAAAGAATTAAAAGAACATTAAGCAGTTGTAATAAAATGTAAATAATAATTTAAATACAATTATGCAACTAGTGGAATGCTGGGATAGTTTTGTAAATGTAGATGTGCAGACTAGTTGTTAATAAGTATTATTGCTTGTTTGGCAGCTAAACCACACCTGTATTTAAATTATTATTTACATTTTTTTACAACTGCTTAATGTTCTTTTAATTCTTTTTACAATATTTTTTTCTTTACAGATTATTGANGAACATGAAACAGTTGTACACTTAAAAGTAATAATTCTCTTTGATATGAAAACTGTCACAGAAATGATATTTCAATAATCTGTAAAGTAAAAAATATTGTAAAAAGAATTAAAAGAACATTAAGCAGTTGTAATAAAATGTAAATAATAATTTAAATACAATTATGCAACTAGTGGAATGCTGGGATAGTTTTGTAAATGTAGATGTGCAGACTAGTTGTTAATAAGTATTATTGCTTGTTTGGCAGCTAAACTTTGTTTAACAAAGAGAAAGAACTACAAGTTCAAAAAGTTCTTTTGGGACTGAAGAAATTTTCTGTTAATGACAGGTTTGAATGTTTTTTCACTTTGTGGGAATAGAGGGCTAATGTTACTTTAGAAGAATTCAAATGGATTTGACATTTTTAGTAGGCACAACAAAAAATGATCTAAATTTTAATCTGCATGGAAAAGATCATCTTATTAGTCAACAATTTAAAAATATTCAAGTATTTGTAAAATGTTGAATCTGACAAACACTCAAACATCCTTACTACATCTGATACATTTCAAAGTATGTTAATATTTGGCTTTGGTTGATGTATAGCTCTGACAAACACCAATTAATTAATAAGATAGTTATTCATTTCAAAATATTAACAATGAAAGAAAATAATCATAAATATTGAAAAATATTCATTATTTTTTTAAATTTAATATTGATGAAGTTTAAGAAAGATAAATTAACAATATCTTCAAACCTGTTACTGGTGTGTTCTCCCATGACGACTCAACGAAAAAATAGCAAACTGTATATTTTTTCGCTGTGAGTCGTGGGAGAACATAACCAGTAACAGGTTTGAAATTATTGTTAATTAATTACTACATTTTGGTATTGAGTAAGTGGCTTTGTTTAAGAAAGATTTATAAATTTTAGAAATAATGAATAATAAAATTGTTTACTAATCCCTTTTTAATGGTATTAGAAATGTAGAAAATTTTGTTGTTATACTAAATATCAATTACTTCTATTTCTTTAAAAACAATCTACATTGAGATTGATCACTTAACATTTTATAAAAATTACATTAAAATGGAATTCTTGCCTTAAGTAGCTGGCCCTTCAAAAACTCCATTTGGCAACTTATACTTGTAAACATTTCTTTTCCAGGATGAAAAAGGTTAAAACAACAAATCAATTATGTTTAACAGATGAATACCAAAATGCACAATGAAAATATATGCAAAATATTTTGCCAAAATTTGTGTTGTTGTTCATGTTATATAAGAAACATTTCACTTGATATTAACTTATTCTACTTACGTATAATCAAATACTATCTTCTTGGATCTATCATACAAGGATAGGATAGAAATATCTATATATATAACCCATTCAACGTGTCCGTCTGTCCCGTAACTGTTTGATAACGGACACTAGAGGCGCCCCTATCGTGTGTCATATTTCAAACATTCAAATTAACAATTTTAATTATTATTTAAATTAACAATATAAATTATTATTATTATTCATTTGGCCCAAAAATTATTATTTGCCCAATATATAACAATATAAATAATTCATTATATTTGTAATAGGAATTTATTATTTTCACGGAATGCCTGTAATGTTCACTAGGAGGCGAATAACGAAAAACCGAATAAATTTGAACCGCTACGATAAAACGATAAGGTTTCAAATAGTTAAGCTAATTTTTTAATATAATAATAGAAACCTTTCATGGCACAACCAAAGAAATACGCCACTGTGGAGNCATACATCACACTACAGAAGGCCACTATATTGAATACATGCCATATTGTTAGGAAATTCCTGATGACACACTTATTTAATTTTAGTTTTGTTTTGGTTGCTATGCCTTGACTCAGGTCCGGCATAGTACACAGCCACCGGTGTGTACCGAGTATAACCCACTAAACCCAACATAATAATAATAAAGGAGGAGGAGGAGCTGCCTGCTTTTGCAAACTTAGCCCACTAGGAAGAGAAAGGGGTGGAGAAAAGGTTGAAGGAAGTGTTCTGAAGGGAGAAGTATAAAGAAAAAGGGGAAAGGGTGAAAAAAAATTACCATATTACACCTGTAAGGAAGAGAAGAAAAAAAAGTAAGGGTGAAAAAGTTCTTAGGACCTCAGAGCACTGCATCAGAAATTATTAATAACCAAAATTACAAAAGTTGACAAGACCGTTATACAATACAGTAAAACCTCGAAAACTCGGCACTCCGGATAACTCGGCTACACCCTGGCAGGGCAAAAAAATCCTTAGTTAATTAATTTTCATGATAAAGACAGCTTTATGCCTCATAAAGTATTTCTCTGAGGTCTGTCTTATCAGGTAAATTACTGTACAGTGTATTCATTAATTTTCATTTTCATGTAGTAAAGGCTCTATGCCTTCATAAAGGATGTACTTTTCCTTTGTTTAAGGGTATTTGGGCAGTTTATTCTCTGTTGTATTCTCAAGTAAACAATACATACAAATACAGTACAGTATTTTCTGAGGAAACACTCATAATTATTTTTTTAACCCCATTCCCGATAACCCGGCATTTTCACAAACTCGGCCACCCTTCGGTCCACATTAGGCCGAGTTTTTGAGGCTCTACTGTATTAACAATTACAAGAAATGGTCCAGTTACAGTAAAATGAAAAACCTATCACATATGGGTAGGTATAAAATAACCTTGAACACTGAAATGTTACAATAATAGTAAGAACTGGTTACAAGTTTAATATGCAGAGAATGTAAATATCAGCTTATTATGAACTATGATATAAAACTACTGATTTGAAATCTAGAACCTAAAACTAAACTAATATTAGACAACTAAACTACATACAGAAGAATTCTACATGGCAAATCAAACAATCGCTGATAACGTCACTTTTCTGTTCTTTCAATGTCTACCTGGTCATCTTGTCTGTTCTTGTTTTCATTCTCAAGAATTTTTTCTTTCCTGTAGAAGTCTGACAGAAGAGTCCTGGTGTTTTCAATAAACCTTTCAAAACACTTCCAGAGATTTTTCTTATCAAAAATGTTTTGTAGTGTCAGTGGCCAATTATGACCTTCTTGAATGCATTCTCTATAGAATGGAATATGTTGATCTTCACATCATTCACAGTGGAATATAAAATGTATGACATCTCCTACACTATTATTGTTGCACCAGCATTTATTAGTGTTTCTCTTCTTAAAGCGATGGCGGTAGACCATAAAATTGCCGTGCCCCGTTAAACATTGGGTGGTTTAGGATCTAAATTTGTAGTAATTAGCCTTGATGCGATTAATAATAGAGGGAATAAACTGGTGGCAAAGTCTCCCTGTCGTAGAATTATTCCAATCTTCCTGCCATTCAGTTAGTGCTCATTTGTTCAAGGAATTTTTCAGTGTTGATTTTGGTAACCTGGTATATGTATCCTGCGTCTTGAGAGTACCAGCCATTTTTGCCAAAGAATCGGCCAGTTCATTTCCTTTATGTCCTTTAAGAGCTGGTATCCAACTGAATTGGATATTGCCAGTAGTAAGATATTGTGCTATTTTAATAACTTCTTTGCCCAGTAGCATGATGTTTTCAGTTTTTGCCAAGACATAAAGAACCACTTACTGTCAATAAGGAATTTTATATTACCTTTGTATTTATTTATTTAAGTTATCTTTTATTTGGGTGATTGCTTTGTACATGGCCCATAGTTCAGTTTGCGTAATGCTACAATGTTTAGCAAGTTTTAATCTGGCCTGATATATTGTCTTATTGTTGTTGTTTTTAATGCACACACGAGCTCCTACTCTGCACTCTTGCTTAGAGTCATCCGTTTACACTATCCTCTGAAAGTATCTGTTTGTTTCGGGATTATAATCAAAACTTATTTCGTAGCTGTGAATGTCTACATATAATAATGCATGTCTAAACATTATATTTGCAATAACTGTTTTTAAGATTCACAACAGATGGTAATGTAAAAAAGGTAATTTAAAAAATATGGGGCACTAGATTTTTTTTTAATCTCAAAGTGGGCAGTGGTCAAAATAAGTTTGAGAACCTGTGCTCTAAATAGTTGCAAACAATAATGCCACAACACTGAAGTGTATTTATTTTCATAGTTAAATGTAGGCATGAAGTGTAATTCATTTATTATTGTTACTGCTTTGTTCATCATCCATTAAGTTACTTCTGCACTATGCATGAACACATTCATAACAGTTTCAATTTTTAAATTTGTAGTTGTGTTCTATTTTTAGAATATGCATTAAATTCTATTTACATTTCTTCTAACCTAAAGATGCCATTTGAAAAACATTCAGCAATGAGTTTAATGGCACAATCCGTTATAAAAAGTTTTTTATAATAAAAACTTATATTATTAATGATTATAAAATGGCAAAAAGATCAATTTTGACAAGAGAGACAAATTTCATAAAAAATTGTAAATGTTAATAACAAGTAAAATCTTTTACCATGTTAATAACAAAAGTAAAAAATTTTATTAAGTCCAATTCCTTTCGAGATATGACACAACATTTTTCTATTGCCCCACACCATCAACCTTTAACCACCAAAATTTAATAGAATCAATGCCCCCCTATATAGAAACAACCATGACATATTTAATTTCTTTATCATTATTTCTTTCTGATATATTAAACAAAATAGATGCCAAAACAGACATACACATTTTGGGAATCAATTTTTTGACCTTTTGGGTTAAGAGATGTAAAAACATCATGAATCTAAGACCAGGAGAGTCAAATGTGACATGATTACATTATTATAACAGTCAGGAATGTAACCTACATTATGTTAAATTGCCAGGAAAGTAACAACAAAGTAAAAATTTGAGATGATTATAATACTTTATCGTGTTATAACAGCTGGAAAAGTAACAAGAGAAAATGTTTGCTTTGTTTTGCTGGTTATTGATGTCTAGGTGTACTTATTACTACATTAAACCAGTACTGTAGTAGTAACTGTCTTTTTTATTTATGAATAGGCACATTCCTACAAAAAAATTATGTATGTAGATTAAATAATATTAGCATTATATATCACAGTTCCATTTTTTTTTTCTTAAATTCTCAACAAAGCACTATTTGCTACTGATATGCTGAGACATATTCACTCATTGCACTCATAAATGTTGAATATTATTTCAGAAACTGGTGTATGTTGTGATTTTTTATCATCTCACAATCCAGTTTGTATCAATTAATTATCATAAAAGTCTTATTTGCATACAATTATTGGCAAGGTTTGAAAATAGAGGCAGCAGACAATTAGCAGACTTATTTAAGCTAATTTGACAAACATCCAATTAGCTTTAAGCAGAGCAATTATTTATTGTGATACGGTTACAATGCCAAGCTGCAATTTTTTATCATATTTTATTTAATTTAAAATATATGCTCTCCACCTCAAATTAGTAGCATTTTGTACCTGTATATCATACTTTCCATTAACAATAGAGTTGTGCTGGTCATCTAACACCTTTAAAGAAAAATTTTTTAATTAAAATAACATCAGTTTGCATCAGACATTTGTATATAGTTAAATGGGGCCTTCTGCCCCTAAGGTTTCCATATCTGGTCTTGTCTTTCCTCTATCTAACTCCATTTTTGAGATTAAAAAACAGACAAAATGGATGACTGGAAATTTATAGGTTTACAATTTTTTCAAATTTGTCCAATAATTCTTCAATTGTAACAAATAAAACCATGACTTGCATAAAGCTTCAATAATAACTTTTTGAACTTGTAGTTCTTTCTCTTCATTAAATAAAGTTTAGCTGCCAAACAAGCAATAATACTTATTAACAACTAGTCTGCACATTTACATTTACAAAACTATCCCAGCATTCCACTAGTTGCACACCTGTATTTAAATTATTATTTACATTTTTTTACAACTGCTTAATGTTCTTTTAATTCTTTTTACAATATTTTTTTCTTTACAGATTATTGAAATATCATTTCTGTGACAATATTCATAACAAAGAGAATTATTAAGTGTACAGCTGCTTTATGTTCTTTAATTCTATTTTTATTAATATTCTTTTTGTTTCCTCAATATATAAAGAAAACAATTCCCCTTTAAATATTATTGTCCAATGTTTATAAATAAAAATGTATTTATAATGGAAGTTAAAAAAATATTGTGTAAGAAAACTAAAAAAAAAATGACAGATAATGAAGAAAAGATATATTTAAGAAATTTATGCTAAATGGTTACCCCAAAAAATTACTAAAAAAAATGGTATAAAAAATATATTAACAATAGATTTAATATAAATTGTAATAAATCTTATGAAAAATTTAAAAATATTGGTATAAATTTAGTACCTAGCTATAAAAATAAATTATATAATACAGTCCTAATAAAAATTTAAGACCACCTGGGTTTCAAACTTTCCATTAAAATAGCTGATATCCTGTAAATATGTTCTTGGTTAGTTCAAAAAGTATCGGACTTTTATTTTTTCTGCATAAACCAATGATGTGCGGGAGGCCTCTTTCAGTGGAGTTGTGGAGGGGACAGTCATGCACAGCCCTGAATTTTTCCCTGCCTGCAGGAAGCGTCAGTCGTTGGCAGTCAGCCTATAAGTGAGGACATGTAATGAGCTCTCATCGGATTCCACTAAGTTGGAAAATGACTGAACAACGTGAGCAGCAATATTACATCAAATTTTGCCAAAAACCTTGGCGATATCCAAGCGTAAACCATTCACAAGATTCAGCAGGCTTTCGGGGACGATCCTCGAGGCCAAAAAAACGCACGGCAGGCCCGCAACAATATCAAGGTCATGTTGACAGTTTTTTTCGACTCTCGTGGGGTGGTGTATCATGAGTATGCACCACAAGGCCAAACCATCGCAAAGGAGTACTACAGGAGGTCCTTAGTCGTCTGTCTAATGCTGTGTGATGCAAACGAGCGGATCTGTGGTTGATCAAAACTTGGAAGCTCCATCGTGATAATGAATCCGCCCATTCTGCGTATCTGATTCGGGCTTTCGTCGCCAAACACAACACTCCTGTGGTTTATCACGCTCCGTACTCTCCCCACATGGCTCAGTGTGACTTTTGGCTATTTCCCAAGCTGAAAATGCCGCTAAAAGGAACCCGATTTTAATCGAGAGAAGACGTCGTGCGGAATGTGATGGACCAGCTGATGGCCATTCCAAAAGATGTGTTCCAGCAGTGTTTCCAGCAATGTCAGGAATGCTGGGAGAAGTGTATACACTACCAAGGAAACTACTTTGAAGGGATTAGGGTTTTGTACCTCAAAATCAATAAATGTATTTTTGCTGACCAAAGGTCCGATACTTTTTGAACAGCCCTTGTATTATAACAACCATAAACCAAATATGAAGTAAAAATTTATTTTCATATTTAAGAAATTCAAATACAAGAAAATAATTGTTTGCAAATTTTCCTGGAAAAAATTTGAGACCAGGATAAAAAACTTATATTTTCAACATTCTAAACTATAATGTAACTTAATTTATATACATCCATGTTGTGTGTTTTCAACTTTCAGTAAAAATCAGATCTGATAAAAATCTGTTCAAAAAGTATTAGTATAGTATATTAGTATATTCCATATAGAGGATTTGATCCCAGGATCCCAACCACTTTTCAGTCCCCGAAATTTTCGGGATTAAGTTTTCCTGATCGCAAGATTTTCGGGATTGACATCATTTTAAAAAATTTGCAAAATAGACTGCATGAAGCAAAACGTTCCATGCCAGTGCTCTTAACAAAATTGCTTGCCTATCATTTTAATATAAAATACAAGAAGTTTTATTCCAAATAAGAAGCACAAATTAATTAACCTAGCTGGCTTATGATGTTTGCTTGGAATAAAACTTCTTGTATTTTGAACTAAAATAATAGGCAAGCAGTTCTCACTGGGTTACCTGGTAATATACTACATGGGCGCCAATTGATTTTCCGACGCAGTCGAGAGCACTATTTGGTGCAGAAATTTTTGCCTGTTTTGACAGGTGCCCGCCAAATGCTGGTGGTCACCTAAGCAGTTTTCACTGTATATGAATTTCTTAAATATGAAAATAAATTTTTACTTCATATTTGGTTTATGGTTATTTTAATACCTAAACAACAACATATTTACAGGATATCAGTTAATTTTAATCGAAAGTTTGAAAACTCAGATGGTATCAAACTTTTTTCAGGACTATATATTTCATATGTCAAATAGTAATAAAGAATATATATTAAATATAGGAGATATTGTTTATAAAATAAATTATACATGTAAAAAAAATGTTATAATGAGGAAACAAATAGAATATTAATAAAAATAGAATTAAAGAACATGAAACAGTTGTACACTTAAAAGTAATAATTCTCTTTGATATGAAAACTGTCACAGAAATGATATTTCAATAATCTGTAAAGTAAAAAATATTGTAAAAAGAATTAAAAGAACATTAAGCAGTTGTAATAAAATGTAAATAATAATTTAAATACAATTATGCAACTAGTGGAATGCTGGGATAGTTTTGTAAATGTAGATGTGCAGACTAGTTGTTAATAAGTATTATTGCTTGTTTGGCAGCTAAACTTTATTTAACAAAGAGAAAGAACTACAAGTTCAAAAAGTTCTTTTGGGACTGAAGAAATTTTCTGTTAATGACAGGTTTGAATGTTTTTTCACTTTGTGGGAATAGAGGGCTAATGTTACTTTAGAAGAATTCAAATGGATTTGACATTTTTAGTAGGCACAACAAAAAATGATCTAAATTTTAATCTGCATGGAAAAGATCATCTTATTAGTCAACAATTTAAAAATATTCAAGTATTTGTAAAATGTTGAATCTGACAAACACTCAAACATCCTTACTACATCTGATACATTTCAAAGTATGTTAATATTTGGCTTTGGTTGATGTATAGCTCTGACAAACACCAATTAATTAATAAGATAGTTATTCATTTCAAAATATTAACAATGAAAGAAAATAATCATAAATATTGAAAAATATTCATTATTTTTTTAAATTTAATATTGATGAAGTTTAAGAAAGATAAATTAACAATATCTTCAAACCTGTTACTGGTGTGTTCTCCCATGACGACTCAACGAAAAAATAGCAAACTGTATATTTTTTCGCTGTGAGTCGTGGGAGAACATAACCAGTAACAGGTTTGAAATTATTGTTAATTAATTACTACATTTTGGTATTGAGTAAGTGGCTTTGTTTAAGAAAGATTTATAAATTTTAGAAATAATGAATAATAAAATTGTTTACTAATCCCTTTTTAATGGTATTAGAAATGTAGAAAATTTTGTTGTTATACTAAATATCAATTACTTCTATTTCTTTAAAAACAATCTACATTGAGATTGATCACTTAACATTTTATAAAAATTACATTAAAATGGAATTCTTGCCTTAAGTAGCTGGCCCTTCAAAAACTCCATTTGGCAACTTATACTTGTAAACATTTCTTTTCCAGGATGAAAAAGGTTAAAACAACAAATCAATTATGTTTAACAGATGAATACCAAAATGCACAATGAAAATATATGCAAAATATTTTGCCAAAATTTGTGTTGTTGTTCATGTTATATAAGAAACATTTCACTTGATATTAACTTATTCTACTTACGTATAATCAAATACTATCTTCTTGGATCTATCATACAAGGATAGGATAGAAATATCTATATATATAACCCATTCAACGTGTCCGTCTGTCCCGTAACTGTTTGATAACGGACACTAGAGGCGCCCCTATCGTGTGTCATATTTCAAACATTCAAATTAACAATTTTAATTATTATTTAAATTAACAATATAAATTATTATTATTATTCATTTGGCCCAAAAATTATTATTTGCCCAATATATAACAATATAAATAATTCAATATATTTGTAATAGGAATTTATTATTGTCACGGAATGCCTGTAATGTTCACTAGGGGGCGAATAACGAAAAACCAGATAGATTTGAACCGCTACGATAAAACGATAAGGTTTGAAATAGTTAAGGTAATATTTTAATATAATAATAGAAACCTTTCATGGCACGACCAAAGAAATACGCCACTGTGGGGGAACGTAAAGCTGCCGCTGCTGCGAGACAAAGGGAGAGACGTGCGCAGGAAACATTACAGAGAATAGCACAATCAACACGTGGAGGCTTGCAGAATGAAACTCATGAGCTCAGATCTGCAATGTTGCACAGGCAGGCAGAAGCAAAACGACACAGAAGACAAAATGTCACAACAAGGCAAATTGATTCCAAATAATTATACTTTTTTTTACCAACAATGTTGTGTATACAGAAGTTTTATGATGGGATAAATGATGGAATACAGAACACAGCTAAAGAATATCTTCAGTCTGTAATACAGAAATACTATTTGCTGTGTATTGATCTGTTAACATTACTTTTTAACATGAACATTTGTATATATTTATACTTGATTTTTTAATCATATTAATTCTATTTATTTGAACAATTTTGAGTAAAGAATAGATTCACTTTCTCATGTACAAATACTGTTGGCTGTTTGTGTATTGATATTTTAAGTTTAGTTTCTAAGATGAAGAATTGTATACATTTATATATATTAACTGCATCAAACTTTTAAACATTAAGCGCACACAACTTTCATATATTAAGTGCATTAAACATGTCTCAGGAATTTGTAATGCTGCTGGAACGCCCACTAGGGGGCGTCCCGGGCTACTAGTATAAAAGAATTAATCTATATGTATTCATAATGTAATTTCCAAAAACAGACTGAAGGACTTGGTCTGAAATACATTTCAGTTGATAGAATAAATATCTTTCTTTTTTAAAACTGACACATTGTGTTCTCTCGTATGAGAGTGAGAAGATATTTGATTATCACAATACTAAAACTCAGAATTGTAAGCTAATATATTAATAATTTTTGTTTTTACGGAGTAAGTTAAGTGTCTCATTAATTTAATGTTTATATTACACAACAATTTTATTTTTAACAAACCATTCCTTCATAAATTAACAAGACCTTCATTGCTTTCCAAGAGTATACAAGTACTTCCAAAAAACTTCAGCCCAAGTACTTTTAGGCTGATAAGCCCATCATCAGAGGATTCAACATACTTTACAAAAATTTAAAACATAAAACATAGCTTATTTAATTTCAATCAATTTAAAATAGAACGATCAAATAATATAAAATTAAAATTCAAACTTAATTACTGTTAATATTTTTCTCTAACCATCCATTCTTTTCGCTTTCTTTCTTCCACACTTCTCTTCAGATACCATTTCCATGCATTAGGGAAGTAACCTGAGTTCTTAATGTTAATTATATTTTCTCCATAATTTATCTGCTGATGACATTCTCTTGCTTTAACTTCTGCAAAATATGTGCACTGCTCCATAGGATCTTATTACCAGTTTCCATGCTCTCTTCATCCACAATTGTCATCTTTCTCCTCAATTTCCTCTTCATGTTTCTTCAGTCAAATTCCTAAGAATCATCTTGTGTCTTTTACATATGCTAAACAGTTTCCTTCAGCATCCTGCATAACAATTTCATAGATCTTTGTCTTCTCCTCTTCTTTTCTGGCTCCTTACAAAGAAGGCAGGATCTTGACAGTAGGCAATATAAAATGTCACAAAAGGGCACATGCCTGGTTTAAGCCAATCAGACCAAATAGTTATGAACGTAAATAAAATCTTACCAGAATTCAGTTATATTTGAAGAAGCCATAATTGTATATTTTTAATTTTCAATGAATTGCAAATATTTAACAGAAATGTACTCAGCAAAAAGAACTAATCAAGTAACTAAGCACCTTATTCATTGCTGAGAAGGTTTATTAAAAACTAACGTTTTCGATTTATTCAATAGATCATCTTCAGGTTAGAACATACGAATATGGAATATACCTTAAAATAAAACATCACATTCAAAATTCAAAAATATCAAAAATACCAATAATGAATCAACTACTTAGAATAAGAATTAAATCGTAAATAATATATAAATGTAAAAATAAATAACATAATACAATATTTAAACAATAATACAACATAAAAATAAAAGTTATTAAGTTTTGGTTAATATTAATATCATCTTCAGAAAAGGACATGTATCCACTAGTGTGTTTACCAAACCAACATAGCCCACTCTATGTACCTGCACGGTCCAATGACCCATTTTGTTATAAATTAGCAGCCTTTTGTGCCTTAGTTAAAAGGGCTTTTCTGTATTGCAACAACGTTATAGACAGAGTTAAAGAAATTGACAGGATTATGCAGATAGTGGAAGCATTAGGTTACAAGAGAAACATAATTGCTGGTATTGTTAGAAAATTTGAGGCGAGCAATACAAGAGCTTCTAAACAATGTCCTACTAAATACACAAAGTTTACATTCAACAAAAGTATAGGGGGTGTCATGAAGGAGATTGCAGGCATTAAAAATTCAATGTTGATCTTGAAAAGAGCTCTGAGTCTCTACAAAATCCTAAGAAATGATAAAGGGGATGTTAATAAGGATGATAAAGCAGGAGTTTATAGGATCCTGTATGAGAACCAGCAGTTAGGGTTAAAAAAAGATTACATAGGAGTTACAACGAGAAGCCTCAGGGTAAGGATCAGGGATCATAAATATGATGTTAGGAAAGGATCTAACACTATGATATTGGCACAGATGGCTCAAGCCCAACGACCCGTAGTTGGATGGGAGGAAGTGGAAATCATCAGACAAATGCACTCTCCAACTTTAGCAAAAACTGCTGAAAAAATGAAAATATACAGGAGCAAGCTTGATGAAGGATGTATAAACGCCAGAGATGCGAAGGGTCTACCCTCGGCTTGGAAGTTTGCCATTAAAAAGCTTACAAGTAGCTCGTAAACTGTATTATGATCTATAACCACATTAACCAAACTTTTATTTTTATGTTGTATTATTGTTTAAATATTGTATTATGTTATTTATTTTTACATTTATATATTATTTACGATTTAATTCTTATTCTAAATAGCTGATCCGTTATTGGTATTTTTGATATTTTTGAATTTTGAATGTGATGTTCCATTTTAAGATGTATTCCATATTCATATGTTCTAACCTGAAGATGATCTATTGAATAGATCGAAAACGTTAGTTTTTAATAAACTCCCTCAGCAACGAATAAGACATTTAGTTACTTGATGAATTGCAAATACAGTTGTCCCTCTATAGTCCGACGTTTTTTAATCCGACATGCTCAGGAGTCCGACGCACCTCCCGTCAAGGTACCCGTCCCCATTACGTGTCTGCTTGCACAGAAGCATGTTGCGACGTGAATCTCCCCATCCAATTTTTACACAATGACACACATTTCGTGTGTTTTATGTGAGCAGTTCTGTTCGAACAGTTGGAGTAGAGAATATTGTAAGTTACTGCTAGCAAAACAATGCGAAATATGTAATTATTTTCGGTAATCCGGACACTTTTGGTAATCTGACACACCTTTGGTCCCATACCTGTCGGATTATCAAGGGACAACTGAATTTAAAACATGGAAATAATCACTTTAAACAATCTATACAATTAGAATGATTAGCCTGAAATGCATGAACAAACACATTCTGTATATTGCAAATAAAATATAATAGAGAATTTTTTGTATCATCACCTTTATTAACATATAAGGTTTTTACATGATAATTCAGAACAACAAAATAAAATTATACCTAAATATTTAAATGCAATCAAACAAATGGTATAATAGCTGAAATGTAATCTTCATTAAAACATCAACAAATACAAAGATAAAAAAATAAATAATAAATAGCATAAACTTTTTGCTATTTATTTATCAAGTTTGTCTTCTCGTTTCAGTTTTACAATTGTAAGATAATGTTAATGAAAATTTACACTAATATAAAAAAAAATAAGTGAAAATTTTTAAAATAATATTTTATAATTATGTTGTTAAATATTATTTCATCAAATAAATCTCATTATTATGCATTAAATATTACCTACTAGATATGATGAATGCATCATTTGTAGTTTATAATATTTAATAACATTTTAAAAAAAGTACCACTAGTTTATTTTCAGTCTAAAAATCATTTAATATTTTAGTTTTTAAATATTATGTTTGTTTCTTTCTTGATATTTTCNAAAATTTAAAAATATTGGTATAAATTTAGTACCTAGCTATAAAAATAAATTATATAATACAGTCCTAATAAAAATTTAAGACCACCTGGGTTTCAAACTTTCCATTAAAATAGCTGATATCCTGTAAATATGTTCTTGGTTAGTTCAAAAAGTATCGGACTTTTATTTTTTCTGCATAAACCAATGATGTGCGGGAGGCCTCTTTCAGTGGAGTTGTGGAGGGGACAGTCATGCACAGCCCTGAATTTTTCCCTGCCTGCAGGAAGCGTCAGTCGTTGGCAGTCAGCCTATAAGTGAGGACATGTAATGAGCTCTCATCGGATTCCACTAAGTTGGAAAATGACTGAACAACGTGAGCAGCAATATTACATCAAATTTTGCCAAAAACCTTGGCGATATCCAAGCGTAAACCATTCACAAGATTCAGCAGGCTTTCGGGGACGATCCTCGAGGCCAAAAAAACGCACGGCAGGCCCGCAACAATATCAAGGTCATGTTGACAGTTTTTTTCGACTCTCGTGGGGTGGTGTATCATGAGTATGCACCACAAGGCCAAACCATCGCAAAGGAGTACTACAGGAGGTCCTTAGTCGTCTGTCTAATGCTGTGTGATGCAAACGAGCGGATCTGTGGTTGATCAAAACTTGGAAGCTCCATCGTGATAATGAATCCGCCCATTCTGCGTATCTGATTCGGGCTTTCGTCGCCAAACACAACACTCCTGTGGTTTATCACGCTCCGTACTCTCCCCACATGGCTCAGTGTGACTTTTGGCTATTTCCCAAGCTGAAAATGCCGCTAAAAGGAACCCGATTTTAATCGAGAGAAGACGTCGTGCGGAATGTGATGGACCAGCTGATGGCCATTCCAAAAGATGTGTTCCAGCAGTGTTTCCAGCAATGTCAGGAATGCTGGGAGAAGTGTATACACTACCAAGGAAACTACTTTGAAGGGATTAGGGTTTTGTACCTCAAAATCAATAAATGTATTTTTGCTGACCAAAGGTCCGATACTTTTTGAACAGCCCTTGTATTATAACAACCATAAACCAAATATGAAGTAAAAATTTATTTTCATATTTAAGAAATTCAAATACAAGAAAATAATTGTTTGCAAATTTTCCTGGAAAAAATTTGAGACCAGGATAAAAAACTTATATTTTCAACATTCTAAACTATAATGTAACTTAATTTATATACATCCATGTTGTGTGTTTTCAACTTTCAGTAAAAATCAGATCTGATAAAAATCTGTTCAAAAAGTATTAGTATAGTATATTAGTATATTCCATATAGAGGATTTGATCCCAGGATCCCAACCACTTTTCAGTCCCCGAAATTTTCGGGATTAAGTTTTCCTGATCGCAAGATTTTCGGGATTGACATCATTTTAAAAAATTTGCAAAATAGACTGCATGAAGCAAAACGTTCCATGCCAGTGCTCTTAACAAAATTGCTTGCCTATCATTTTAATATAAAATACAAGAAGTTTTATTCCAAATAAGAAGCACAAATTAATTAACCTAGCTGGCTTATGATGTTTGCTTGGAATAAAACTTCTTGTATTTTGAACTAAAATAATAGGCAAGCAGTTCTCACTGGGTTACCTGGTAATATACTACATGGGCGCCAATTGATTTTCCGACGCAGTCGAGAGCACTATTTGGTGCAGAAATTTTTGCCTGTTTTGACAGGTGCCCGCCAAATGCTGGTGGTCACCTAAGCAGTTTTCACTGTATATGAATTTCTTAAATATGAAAATAAATTTTTACTTCATATTTGGTTTATGGTTATTTTAATACCTAAACAACAACATATTTACAGGATATCAGTTAATTTTAATCGAAAGTTTGAAAACTCAGATGGTATCAAACTTTTTTCAGGACTATATATTTCATATGTCAAATAGTAATAAAGAATATATATTAAATATAGGAGATATTGTTTATAAAATAAATTATACATGTAAAAAAAATGTTATAATGAGGAAACAAATAGAATATTAATAAAAATAGAATTAAAGAACATGAAACAGTTGTACACTTAAAAGTAATAATTCTCTTTGATATGAAAACTGTCACAGAAATGATATTTCAATAATCTGTAAAGTAAAAAATATTGTAAAAAGAATTAAAAGAACATTAAGCAGTTGTAATAAAATGTAAATAATAATTTAAATACAATTATGCAACTAGTGGAATGCTGGGATAGTTTTGTAAATGTAGATGTGCAGACTAGTTGTTAATAAGTATTATTGCTTGTTTGGCAGCTAAACTTTATTTAACAAAGAGAAAGAACTACAAGTTCAAAAAGTTATTATTGAAGCTTTATGCAAGTCATGGTTTTATTTGTTACAATTGAAGAATTATTGGACAAATTTGAAAAAATTGTAAACCTATAAATTTCCAGTCATCCATTTTGTCTGTTTTTTAATCTCAAAAATGGAGTTAGATAGAGGAAAGACAAGACCAGATATGGAAACCTTAGGGGCAGAAGGCCCCATTTAACTATATACAAATGTCTGATGCAAACTGATGTTATTTTAATTAAAAAATTTTTCTTTAAAGGTGTTAGATGACCAGCACAACTCTATTGTTAATGGAAAGTATGATATACAGGTACAAAATGCTACTAATTTGAGGTGGAGAGCATATATTTTAAATTAAATAAAATATGATAAAAAATTGCAGCTTGGCATTGTAACCGTATCACAATAAATAATTGCTCTGCTTAAAGCTAATTGGATGTTTGTCAAATTAGCTTAAATAAGTCTGCTAATTGTCTGCTGCCTCTATTTTCAAACCTTGCCAATAATTGTATGCAAATAAGACTTTTATGATAATTAATTGATACAAACTGGATTGTGAGATGATAAAAAATCACAACATACACCAGTTTCTGAAATAATATTCAACATTTATGAGTGCAATGAGTGAATATGTCTCAGCATATCAGTAGCAAATAGTGCTTTGTTGAGAATTTAAGAAAAAAAAAATGGAACTGTGATATATAATGCTAATATTATTTAATCTACATACATAATTTTTTTGTAGGAATGTGCCTATTCATAAATAAAAAAGACAGTTACTACTACAGTACTGGTTTAATGTAGTAATAAGTACACCTAGACATCAATAACCAGCAAAACAAAGCAAACATTTTCTCTTGTTACTTTTCCAGCTGTTATAACACGATAAAGTATTATAATCATCTCAAATTTTTACTTTGTTGTTACTTTCCTGGCAATTTAACATAATGTAGGTTACATTCCTGACTGTTATAATAATGTAATCATGTCACATTTGACTCTCCTGGTCTTAGATTCATGATGTTTTTACATCTCTTAACCCAAAAGGTCAAAAAATTGATTCCCAAAATGTGTATGTCTGTTTTGGCATCTATTTTGTTTAATATATCAGAAAGAAATAATGATAAAGAAATTAAATATGTCATGGTTGTTTCTATATAGGGGGGCATTGATTCTATTAAATTTTGGTGGTTAAAGGTTGATGGTGTGGGGCAATAGAAAAATGTTGTGTCATATCTCGAAAGGAATTGGACTTAATAAAATTTTTTACTTTTGTTATTAACATGGTAAAAGATTTTACTTGTTATTAACATTTACAATTTTTTATGAAATTTGTCTCTCTTGTCAAAATTGATCTTTTTGCCATTTTATAATCATTAATAATATAAGTTTTTATTATAAAAAACTTTTTATAACGGATTGTGCCATTAAACTCATTGCTGAATGTTTTTCAAATGGCATCTTTAGGTTAGAAGAAATGTAAATAGAATTTAATGCATATTCTAAAAATAGAACACAACTACAAATTTAAAAATTGAAACTGTTATGAATGTGTTCATGCATAGTGCAGAAGTAACTTAATGGATGATGAACAAAGCAGTAACAATAATAAATGAATTACACTTCATGCCTACATTTAACTATGAAAATAAATACACTTCAGTGTTGTGGCATTATTGTTTGCAACTATTTAGAGCACAGGTTCTCAAACTTATTTTGACCACTGCCCACTTTGAGATTAAAAAAAAATCTAGTGCCCCATATTTTTTAAATTACCTTTTTTACATTACCATCTGTTGTGAATCTTAAAAACAGTTATTGCAAATATAATGTTTAGACATGCATTATTATATGTAGACATTCACAGCTACGAAATAAGTTTTGATTATAATCCCGAAACAAACAGATACTTTCAGAGGATAGTGTAAACGGATGACTCTAAGCAAGAGTGCAGAGTAGGAGCTCGTGTGTGCATTAAAAACAACAACAATAAGACAATATATCAGGCCAGATTAAAACTTGCTAAACATTGTAGCATTACGCAAACTGAACTATGGGCCATGTACAAAGCAATCACCCAAATAAAAGATAACTTAAATAAATAAATACAAAGGTAATATAAAATTCCTTATTGACAGTAAGTGGTTCTTTATGTCTTGGCAAAAACTGAAAACATCATGCTACTGGGCAAAGAAGTTATTAAAATAGCACAATATCTTACTACTGGCAATATCCAATTCAGTTGGATACCAGCTCTTAAAGGACATAAAGGAAATGAACTGGCCGATTCTTTGGCAAAAATGGCTGGTACTCTCAAGACGCAGGATACATATACCAGGTTACCAAAATCAACACTGAAAAATTCCTTGAACAAATGAGCACTAACTGAATGGCAGGAAGATTGGAATAATTCTACGACAGGGAGACTTTGCCACCAGTTTATTCCCTCTATTATTAATCGCATCAAGGCTAATTACTACAAATTTAGATCCTAAACCACCCAATGTTTAATGGGGCACGGCAATTTTATGGTCTACCGCCATCGCTTTAAGAAGAGAAACACTAATAAATGCTGGTGCAACAATAATAGTGTAGGAGATGTCATACATTTTATATTCCACTGTGAATGATGTGAAGATCAACATATTCCATTCTATAGAGAATGCATTCAAGAAGGTCATAATTGGCCACTGACACTACAAAACATTTTTGATAAGAAAAATCTCTGGAAGTGTTTTGAAAGGTTTATTGAAAACACCAGGACTCTTCTGTCAGACTTCTACAGGAAAGAAAAAATTCTTGAGAATGAAAACAAGAACAGACAAGATGACCAGGTAGACATTGAAAGAACAGAAAAGTGACGTTATCAGCGATTGTTTGATTTGCCATGTAGAATTCTTCTGTATGTAGTTTAGTTGTCTAATATTAGTTTAGTTTTAGGTTCTAGATTTCAAATCAGTAGTTTTATATCATAGTTCATAATAAGCTGATATTTACATTCTCTGCATATTAAACTTGTAACCAGTTCTTACTATTATTGTAACATTTCAGTGTTCAAGGTTATTTTATACCTACCCATATGTGATAGGTTTTTCATTTTACTGTAACTGGACCATTTCTTGTAATTGTTAATACAGTAGAGCCTCAAAAACTCGGCCTAATGTGGACCGAAGGGTGGCCGAGTTTGTGAAAATGCCGGGTTATCGGGAATGGGGTTAAAAAAATAATTATGAGTGTTTCCTCAGAAAATACTGTACTGTATTTGTATGTATTGTTTACTTGAGAATACAACAGAGAATAAACTGCCCAAATACCCTTAAACAAAGGAAAAGTACATCCTTTATGAAGGCATAGAGCCTTTACTACATGAAAATGAAAATTAATGAATACACTGTACAGTAATTTACCTGATAAGACAGACCTCAGAGAAATACTTTATGAGGCATAAAGCTGTCTTTATCATGAAAATTAATTAACTAAGGATTTTTTTGCCCTGCCAGGGTGTAGCCGAGTTATCCGGAGTGCCGAGTTTTCGAGGTTTTACTGTATTGTATAACGGTCTTGTCAACTTTTGTAATTTTGGTTATTAATAATTTCTGATGCAGTGCTCTGAGGTCCTAAGAACTTTTTCACCCTTACTTTTTTTTCTTCTCTTCCTTACAGGTGTAATATGGTAATTTTTTTTCACCCTTTCCCCTTTTTCTTTATACTTCTCCCTTCAGAACACTTCCTTCAACCTTTTCTCCACCCCTTTCTCTTCCTAGTGGGCTAAGTTTGCAAAAGCAGGCAGCTCCTCCTCCTCCTTTATTATTATTATGTTGGGTTTAGTGGGTTATACTCGGTACACACCGGTGGCTGTGTACTATGCCGGACCTGAGTCAAGGCATAGCAACCAAAACAAAACTAAAATTAAATAAGTGTGTATTCAGGAATTTCCTAACAATATGGCATGTATTCAATATAGTGGCCTTCTGTAGCGTGATGTATGTATTTCTACTCAATTGTAATGTTCCCAGGCTTTTGTGTAGTGTGTGTGGTATCACACCTGTACAGGAGAGAACGACAGGTACAATAAGCACCCTATCCATCCTCCACAGATGCCTTATTTCCTGGGCGAGTTCTGTGT
>NW_019384571.1:135832-204437 GCF_000671375.1 Centruroides sculpturatus | reverse complement strand
ATATATATATATATCATTCTCGAAAATGTTAAAAAGTACAAAATTAAGATATATATATATATCTAATAATATAAAAAATTTTGTTTTAAAAATGTAATAGTGTTTTTTAATTTTCTCAAGCTTCAACTCTACAATGTAAATAAATAACAGTAACAGCAGATATTATTACTTGTATTATCTATTACTATAGTATATAGCAGAAAAGAGCTTTGTGGTAGGACAATTTGAAGAATCTTATAACTAAAATTTCACATATCAGATTCTTGATTACTCTAGTCTATATTTATCAAATTTCAAAAAAAAAAACTATATAATAATTTATTTGGAATTTTTTTTTATTTTTTGAGTTTGGAAAAATATCATTTGTAAGCAAATCAAATCAAACTAAAACACCTACTTATTTCTGTCTCCATCTCAATGCAGGAATAACTGAAATTAAATATAATTTAATGAATATTTAAAATTTTAATTTTATAATAACTAAAATAGTTGCTCATAGTAATTTATAATAAATGTCAATAAATATTTGTTTTAATGGAAAATTAGAATCCAGACAACTAACATTGTCAATTTTGTAATTTAAAAAAAGGTTATATGATTGTCATGACTCTCTCCATAATATGTATTATAGAATATTGAATATGCATAAACAAAAAACAGCAAACTTCCAGTTACGAAGCCCAATAATTAGTTGTCAAACAGATTATTTTTTATAAAACTACCATCATGTAAGCAAATCAATAACAAAAATATTTCTGATGAAATGGTAATATTTTCATTAAGTAATAAATAATTTGTTTCACACAACTACATATTATGGAGAAAGTAAATGACACCGCAATTTCAAAAGTTGTAAGCCAAATAATGAAACTCTTAAGAAATCAAAATATTAACAAAATTAAACTTTTAACATTTTTGAAAAACTATGGTTTTTAAAACAAACTAAAATATTAATAAAACTGGTTCTGAAATGACTTTCCATGAAAACAGAGATCAGAGCCACATAAAACAATTAAATCAAAATGTACTATTATATATGTGTATCTATAAAGTAATACTTTTAAAATCATGTATAAATACATATTTTGTGATTAGGAGTGAAATATAATTTTAAATTAAAAAATTTTATAAATTAAATTCAATAATTACTTTAAATTTCATTAAAAATAGTAAAAACTAACTATTAGTTGACAGATTCACACTGGTAAATTGATAACAATTTGATCTAACTCTTCTTCATTAATTTATTTAAGTAATGGTCATTTACAGTTCTGTTCTCAATATTAAATAAATACCGAAAACACATCTATGTTACCAGTTTAAGAATTTGGTTCTTAATTTAATAAGCAAGCAAGCTTAATTGATATAGTAATAACAATTCACCTAATCAAAGGATAATTTATAATTTTAAAGTGAATAAGTCATTGTATTAAAAAAAAATTTATTCTCAGCATTGCTTATTTAATACTTGAGTTAAAATAGAGCAAAAAACATAGTCGTAAGTACGAGGGCAGGCTGAAAAGTAATGCACACATGCTTGTAGAACACGAACAAAAACAAATAGCAAGATCAGGCAAAAAGTGCATTAAAGTACATTTCTTAAGCTTCAAAATCGTATATTTATTTCTCAACATAGCCTTAATGATGACTAACACATTTCTCCCAACATGTAACAAGTTTTTTCATTCCGTCACTGAAAAATTCTTCTGACTTTTCTCGAATCCAGGACTTGACAGCTGCCTTCAGCTCATTGTCTGCGGTGTAATGATTACCCTTGAGGTCTCTCTTAAGTAGAGGAAACATATAAAAATCACAAGGAGCAAGATTAGGGGAATAAGGAGGGTGTGGAATCGGTTCAAACTTTAGGTTTTGCAGAGCCTCTCCAGTTGCGCGCGAGTTGTGTGAACAGCGTTGTCATGTTGCAAGATTATTGGTGCCAGGCTGCCTCTAATATGTCAAACTCAACGTCAGAGATGTCTTAGAGTCTGTATGTACTGAGAAGAATTAAACATTGCAACAAGGTGCAATGGTAATTGTCTGTGGCAGTGATCGAACTTCCGCTGCATGTTTCATCAACAATTATGGCTTTTCCAGGCTCACAACCACAAAATTTTATTATCCATCAATTTACAATAGACCTATCAACAGCATCATCAACATTAACAGCTTGTAAACATAATTTTTTCAGCAGTTAAAAATTCAATAACAGCATGCTGTTTAACTCATGTTGACATAGCACCAGAACATGTCTCCATATTTCCGCTTCTCAAAATATACTGAATGAACACAACAACCTCAAACTGTGCATGCACATAGAGGGGAAATGTTACTTCCATATGCCACCTGGCATGCTTCTGAAAATCATTTCATTTGTGCTCTACAAGCATGTGTGCATTACTTTTCAGCCTGCCCTTGTATTTATAATTGATATTTTAGTGTAGTTGAATTTAAGTATATTTAGATAGATATACTTATTATATATTGTACTATTATGCAAAATTGAAACAACACTACTGGTGGATTAAACTATTAAAATTGCAAACTTCTTATCCAAATTCTGTACATAGTCTAAAAGTTACCAGTATTAAGAAGCAGAAACTTGAAGATTTTATCAGTTTGATTCCAATTTTATCTAATGAGAGAATGGCATAATGTTGGGGTTATGGATTTTGATCAAACTTAGTGAGGATATAATACATTCCCAATAAGTGACATGCACTAAGCAGTAAGACACAACACTCAAAATTTAGAGAGAAAATTAAAGTCGAAAATTGCACAATCACTTAATACTTTTAAAATATCTATTATTTACAGTGATTTGGTGGGGACATTCTCAAGTCTTGCTGGTGTCAAGTGATTGAGCTGCAATTTAAAAAAATTGCAGACCTATAAATTTCCACTGTCTTCCCTTAACTTAAGAATAGAGTTAGATACATGAAAGACGAGACCAGATATGAAAACCTTAGGGGCATGAGGCTCCAGTTAACTATATATGAACTTCTAATGCAAACTATCAAACCAAGTCACATTATTTTAATTCAAACATTTCCCCTGAAAGGTGTTAGTTAGATGACCAGTATGACTTTATTGTTAAAGGAAAAGCATGATGTGCAGGTGGCAAGCCACTACTAACATTAGATAAAGCATAGATTTTTACATTAAATAATTTAAAAATATGATTATTATGTTGGGTTTTGTGAGTTATACTCGGTTCACACCTGTGGCTGTGTACTATGCCGGACCTGAGTCAAGCACCCTTCAAAATCAAGATATAATTGCAACTGAAGGATGAATAAACAAATAAGCAATTACCTATAACCAGCATTAATTCTCTTAAATTCAATGCTTACATAAATTATAAAGATAAATACATAAAAATATAAATACAGTGGTGCCTCGTATAACGTACCTAATACATTCCAGGTGCACGTCCGTTAAGTGAAAAATCCATTATATGAAACGCATTTTTCCATAGAAATACATGTTAAAAGATATAATTCGTTCCACAACATAAAATAACCATACTGTACCATAAAAAATGAAAATGGAGCAGTCACCAATTATGCCAGGTAGTCAGATGTTGTGAGGAGGAGGTGGAGGAACACTTTCTTTACACATTCATACAGATACAGACTTTTTACACATTGCAGCAGGTCTCTTTTTATTGTTTTTTAATCGGAGTTAGATTCAGGAGAGGCTACTGGAGCTTGCAGGGTCATCTCCTCTTGTTCCATCCTTTGTTTTTTGGCAGCTGGCTTCTTGAAAAACATGTCCAAGATGGTCTGTTTCTCTCTCTTCTTCAACACCTGTCGAAAATGACAAGCAACGGTGTCATTGTCGAGATCATTGATCCTGTTGGCCTCAGCTCTGTTTGGATAATGAGTGTTGGTAAACACCTGAACCTCTCCCCATTTGACAACGAAGTTTTTGTCAACTTTCACTCCTTCTAATGATTTCTTGCTTTGTTTCAATTGAAATCACCTTTCTGTTTTTTAGAAGCCATAATTTGCACAACACTTGAATAAATGTGAATACCTTGCACTGAGGTGATGTACGTAATAAACAAGGGAGCAAGCAGAATCTCAATGGAAGCTCTGTACTTCAGATATACTAATAATATATTTTAATAATACTAATATATTATAAAAATAGCAGATTGTCATTGGCAACAGCAAAAGAGTGGGAGAACATCATTTACACTTGTTCGCAGAAAGACCAATGTTTGCCTCAAGTAACTGCTGAACGGAAAGTCCGTCGTTCGAAGCCAGTCTGTTGCTCGAGTCACGTAACGGCCAAACAGAAAGTCCGTTGTTCGCAGCATCCGTTATTCGAGGTACCACTGTACAACTTTTTAACAAAGTTAAAACTTTGTGTCTGCCCTCCTTTTTGCCGTTTTCACCATCAGCAATCCTTTAAAAAGTTCACAAAATTACGGAGACGACCTTCGTTTTGAGGCTACTACCTCCGTAACAAAATGTCCTCTGGCGTTCTTGCCACATCTATGTATATATAATCCATTCAACAGGTATCTGTCCGTCCGTCCCGTAACCGTTTGATAACAGACACTAGAGGCGCCCCTATCGTGGGTCATATTTCAAACATTCAAATTAAATTAACAATTTTAATTATTATTTAAATTAACAATATAAATTATTATTATTCATTTGGCCAATAAATTATTATTTGGTCAATATAACAATATAAATAATTCAGTATATTTGTAATAGGAATTTATTGTTGTCACGGAATGCATGTAATGTTTACTAGGGGGCGAATAACGAAAAACCGAATAGGTTTGAATCAGTACGTAAGACGATAAGGTTTGAAATAGTTAAGGTAATATTTTAATATCTATTAACCCATTCAACGGGTAATGGCAATTTGTAAATAACGCCCACTAGGGGGCGTCTCAGGCTACTAGTTCACAATAATACATTTTTAAGTCATCCTCAAAAGGAAAGTCGTCTCCGTAATTTTGTGAACTTTTTAAAGGATTGTTGACGGTGAAAACGGCAAAAAGGAGGACAGACACAAAGTTTTAACTTTGTTAAAAAGTCATATTTATATTTTATGTATTAAATGTAAATAACGCCAGGCATGAATTTTATTATTTTTACGTATAAACTTGATGATGATCTATTTCACATCAAAATATGCCTCCATGCAGCCACCAGCGAGTCCATTTCTTTAAAATTGTTGGCCGTTCCCCTCTTGAAGGCTTTAAATATCTTCAGCTGTTTGAGATATTTTAGGCTAGCCTGGTCCTCGCACCATTGTAGTAATCATGCATTATCAAAGTCCACCCTGATGTTGTTGTCAATGGCATAAGAAGCCAATGCTGTAGTGGAAAGACCTTTTCGAATGGAGTATTTATGTTCCTTGATCCTTGTTTTAAGACAATGTGCAGTAGCACCAATATATTTGCCAGAAAGTTCACCCTATGATTGTAAATAGGGATAGAAGATACACCTGAGATATTATTTCCATCCAATTGGTCCTCATCGTTTCTTAAAGAAGAAAAAACCATTGGAGATCTCTTGTATGCAATCCTATTATTTGTAAAGTGGGCTATTTGTTTGTAGGTGTTGCTGTAAGTAACAGATAAAAAGGATTTGTCTCCTGTAAGTGCTGTTTCTGCTGGTTGTCCCTGACGTGCAACCAGATCATTAGTTAGATGTGCAAGATAACCAAGCTGCCTAGCCACACTTGAAATATACTCCAGTTCGATTCTCCTATCTTCTGCATTCAAGCAATGGGAGTAAGCCCTTGTTACTAGGGCCTTAAAAGCAGAGCATACGAGGTGTTATGAAATACCTTAAGTCTTGATGAATGCTGCCAAGTTTCATCGAGGAAGCCAGAAGCCAGTTTGAAAACTTTTTTTTTTTAAAGAGCTACATTGAGCATACATGTATCTTCAAGACACGCAATTTTTGAATTTTTGGAAGATGCATTCTTTTACAAGCATTCCAAAGCACAGAAACCTGATCAAGACTGTTAAAGATGAAAGAAAACATTTGTTTATAAGAGAATTAATGCTGGTTATTGGTAATTGCTTATTTATTTATTGAATTCTACACTAGTAATATTGTGAGGATTATGAGAGATGAATTTTCGAAGTTGCAAAGGTGATAGGAGAAAACATTAAGGCACTCCATTACTTTCAAATATGATATGGTATTTATGGTTCTCTGTCATCAACTAGTATGGAGAAGTGTTTTAAACATTAATCAAGTTTTGTTTTTCCAGTAACATGTGTGAATTTTCTTCTTATTGTAAAAACACTGCATTTAATCAATGTGCACCCTGCAGTAATGTTTGCTTCTGCAACAATCATCGTCCACAAAAATGTGCTCCCAAACAGCAGATTGACTAATGTTAATAAAAATGTCTTTTTTATTAACAAAATTAGTCTTGAATAATGATAACTCTGTTTATATATTATTGTCTTCTCAAATAAATTATAAATGCACTAAATATTATGTATGAATCCCACATGTACAGTACATTAATATTTACACACAACAATTAACACCTCAATACTACTTCCAGCAGTCAAAACACTTAAATATAATATTCGTGTAAAGATGATAAGATATAAACAAAATTGTCTTATCTTTCCAAATAAATTATAAATACAGTAAATATTATGTATGAATCCCACATGTACATGAATATTCAAAAATAATTTTTAAATAAATGTAATAATTTTCACTTTATTCATGGTACAGGTAGCCCTCGGTTTACGCTGGCTCAATTTAAGCCGATTCACAATAATGCCGCTGCACAATTTGCCATTTCGGTGTAATTCCCCGATTTTCCCTATGCTAGACTGATTTTCATTACAGTGTTGATGTATTTACTGAGACATGACATTGTATATTCATTAAAACAAAGATTTTTATTGAATACATTTATTCTTTCTGTTTAATATTATTGGATATGTATACATTTGCATTAAATTAATATTAAAATACTAAACGTTTAGGTACCCACGAGTCAAGTTATTAAACTTAATAGTCCAATANTAATTATAAAGTAGAGATTAAAATTCATTTTAAAACATACTTTTATACAAAATATTATCTTTTGTCAATGATTTAATGTATTTAATCAAAATATACGCAGCAATAATCATGTTGCAGACAGAATGAGAAATAAGTAAACAACAATTCAAATCAGTGTGTGCATGCTTGCCTGCGCTGCACATAAATTCTTGTGCGCGGCAACAATTTGAGCAGTGTGTGGTTGTGCAGCTTAGAGGGAACATTGATTATGAACTATTCTATAATACTGTTAAATAATACAGTTTCATAGCAAATTGATGACTTGGCTATGGATTTGAAAATGCACTTAATTCAACAAGTAAAAGAAAAATGAATAAAAATAACTATATATCTAAAAAATTTGAAAATAGAATACAAAACAAAGTCCGAGTTAATAAAACACTCAATCAGCACAGATTCCAAGGTAACAATTACAACATTAAACAGTTAATGATAAAAAGATGTTTATTTTACTCTGATTGCTTTTTTTATTTTATTATCAATATGCAATAAATAAATAAATAAATTAACCAACGTTTAAATAAATAAAATAATTAATTATTTTATTTATTTGAACGTTGGCGTGAAGTGTATTTTATAATCATTATCTTTATGCATTTTACCTTTTTTCTTTGATTTCATCAGTGGATAACAATGCTCATTTTATATTAAATAATATAAATTTAATGCATGATGGGATAGCTTTGTACGATATAAAAGCACCAACGTAAGACAGACATTGTTATCCGCAGAATGAAGCCGACGGAAGAAGGTGAAATGCATATAGATAATAAAATAAAAAGCAATCAGAGTAAAATAAACATTTTTTTATTGTTAACTGTTTAATGTTGTAATTTGTTACCTTGGAATCAGTGCTAATTGAGTGTTTTAACTCAAAGACTTTCTTCTATATTTTATATTTAAAATTTTTAGAAGTATAGTTATTTTTATCCATTTTAATTAAACAACCAATCCCATTGAATAATTTACTATTAAAGTAAAAAAAAGTCAAATGTTTGCATTGCACCTCAACAAATCAACTGATATTTCATCACAGGCTCAGCTTATTTGTTACATGAGATATGACACAGAAGAAAATACAGCAGAACCTCGGTATACAACCTTAATCAGTTCCTGATGTTTGGACTTATACCAAACCAACCTTTCCCATAAGAAGTAATGTAAAAATGATTAATCCATGTAAAAAAACCCCTCTTGATATGTTATATTAACAGGGTTGTAAAATAATTTAAACACTGAGCACATTAATAAAAAATAAATTTTATTATAGATTCTTAAAGTTATTATAGTATATTGTATTATATTATTTAAATCATTAAGTCAAAATCAAATCAAATCAAATTCTCCTTAACTCCTTTTGCAACGTTAGCAGATTTAATAATGTCTTTATTTTTCACAATTGTCGATATCGTCATTCTCGGAATACGGTATGCAACAGTTAAATCTCAAACATGCATGCCACCTTCATATTTCTCAACAATCTCTTTTTCCAGTTCCATTGTGATTCTAGTNCTTAAAGTTATTATAGTATATTGTATTATATTATTTAAATCATTAAGTCAAAATCAAATCAAATCAATTTCCCCTTAACCCTTTTCACAACATTAGCAGATTTAATAATGTCTTTATTTTTCACAATTGTCGATATTGTTGTTATTGGAATATGGTATGAAACAGTTAAATCTCGAACACATGTGCCACCTTCATATTTCTCAACAATCTTTTTTCAGTTCCATTGTGATTCTAGTCATTTTTTTTAGTTTTCTGTTGCTTTTCATTTGCCTTTTGCAATTCATGATTAATAAAAATAATAAAATTTTACTCACAAATTAAAATCAGAAGAAATTTAACAAAGTTATAAACCGTGGCACCGTGATCGTCTAATCTGGTCTAGCACACCGATAGTGCTACTTGTTCATAGATAGCGCGTATAATTGAATTAAGTCGTATACCGAGCAAAATTTGTTTCGTCCAAACAGAACGTATTCTAAAGCAGACGCATACCAAGGTACCACTGTATAAGAGAAGAGTTACTATTTTGGAAAATAATCCCAAAAACACTTCAGATGAAGACATATTCACTATACTTAATGAATTCATCTGTACTGAAGATTGGTTGGTTGAATTTGCGGTTTTGTGGCACAAGGGTCTAGGTATGACAAAAAATCCCCGGTCTAGCCAGCTACAGTGTAGGGCCATTAAGCCACCAGCCAGTAATCTGGGAATTCGCTTAAGCTGCACAAAAAGCTTGGATCCCAATTTTTTGACACTATGGATCATACGAACTTGGACATGGCCTCTCAAACATTCAAGACAGCTGTCATTTTGCCATTTCACATGTCCGTGATTAACTTGCTATGCACTATCGTGGATTAACTATCTAAACTATCTTGACCTGCATGGGTGATCCCGAATAATTTCGTGTTTGCATCAGAACATTTCTGATACTAGATGTCGCTATGTGTCACAATTTTTATATTAAAACAAACTTTTGTTTGTTTTTTATTTTGTTTGTGCAACATAAAAAAATAATTTTTAACGACACAGTAAACACAATTATTATTTTTAAAAAAATTTTTGTTAGGCTCAACATCGAGGAAATTCAACATGGCATCACAAGCAACAGAGAAGAATTTCAAGATCAAATAGGTTAAATGTTGGTTTATAACTTCAGAGGTATTTATAGTCTTTTATTTATCAATAAACAATAAAATAAATTACAATTAAATTCAAATACAGTATTAGTCTGTTTTATCCATGCTGAGTGTCACTGTTATAACTGATTCACACCTTACAATGCTACAAAGTTAATCTGCGATTAAGCAGTTTGGACCCCAATAACCACGGTTAATGGCCCTACACTGTATGTTGCTGTATGCTCTCCCAAGTCTTCTATGTCATAGTTATTGTTATATGTCCCAGAGTTCTGTAAGTTTACAGTACAAGGTTAAGTATAACTGTAATAAGTTTGTTGAATTTGTATGTTCTCATCTAGAATATTCTGTAGAGCTTGGTCATCTGAAGATATTTGTTGTTGAAGATAGCATTCTCTGGCTGTACAGAAGGCACATTAGTAATATATGATGGATGGTAAATGGAGTGTAGCAAGTTGAGCATATTGGTTTTGTATCCTTTCTTAGTAGATAGTTGTGTGTTAAGCATGGTACTCAAATACGGAAACAGTAAGCTAAAAATTACTGTTCTGTCTTCTTTTCGCATCACATTACACATGGAAATGATGTGTTACAGTACAATTGAAATGCATGTCATCTGCCAGCCATAAATATAAACAAGCTACTACAATAGGTAGGCCATGTGTCAGTAGTTGAAAATGGTGCCAACCAAGATTACTTTGTCATATCAATTAAACTTTCTAAGTTTGCTTATGATCTTATTGCAAGTAAAAAAAAGCACAAAAGGAAAGAATTTTGATAAGAAAAATATTTGAAATTGTTGGAAGTTAAGAATATCAAATACTTTCGTACCTGTTTATTATGTAAATTTCTACTAGGACATATTGTATTAGTAGGACTTATTATACTGATGTCCAGATTCTGCAAACTGGTGGTTCCACGTGAAACAGGGGAAAAATAGATTGATTTTTCTGAATAGGTTTCTTAAATTTGCAGAACCCAAACACCAGTATAAGAAGTCCTACTAATATGACATGTCCTAGTAGACATTTACATAATAAATTGTATAATAAGGACACAGAGGAATATGAATTAATACTTTCGTACCTGAATTATGATTACATCATTCCGAATATTTTACGCAGCAAGTACGTCTACTTGGCATTACTATTTAAATTGGATAGCGATACAGCATATAAATAAAATATATTAGCATATTAGTATATAAATAAAGCTTTTTAGCCTTGCCGAACACAGTAGTTCAAATGCCATTGCCTGCCCCATGTGATGTTTATGACAACATTGCTAAGCAGCCTTCCCATTGGTCTAATTTTTACTGTTCTGCTTTCCACAACAGCAGAAGTGACTTCATTTTGCTGTTCTGTCAATGGTTCCCATCATCTGTTTCTGCATGTGAGTACCAGGCTTTGGTCTTGTGTGTCCAGCTTTTAATCGGGCAACTGTACTGACTTGAGCCGACTGTTTGAGCTGAGATGAGTTGAGCTGGCTGTTTACCTACACTGATGGCACTGCAGCTATGACAGGAAAGAATAGTGGCCTTGTAACTTGAGTGAAAGCCATAACTCTAGCAGTAAAAGGGACTCATCACAAAGCTCTGGCTATCAAGAAAATGCAGTCAACATACATGGGGCCATATTCTAGTCATATATCTCTCAAAATGAGAGATGAAATTCATCTGAGACAGCAATGATTCTGGTCACTTTTAAGAATGTCATCTTCGTTGATGACATCACAATTCTACTAAGTTGATCATACATGTTTGGGTTATCTGCATACACAACACAGTATAGAATTTTAACCATTGAAATTGTAAAATTTTTGAAAATGCAGAGTATGTAATTATAGATCACATGGCAAGGAAAGCATGTATTCAAATAAAGCATGTAATTTTGACAAAGTTATGTTTTTTGTTTTATAATGTTTTTACAGATTGTAATGTCAATTTGTCTCTTAAGAAATAAAAATTTTAATAACCTAAGTTACAGAAGCACGTGTACTTAAATATTACCATCTAATTTCTCCTTAACTATCTAAGTAAAATTAACATCATATTCAATAGTTCAGTAATTGATGCAGGATAATTAAAAAAAAAAAAAAAAAAAAAAAAAAAAAAAAATGTGTAGCACTGTGGTAAAGGTTGAATATTTCACATTGTTATTTTATTGTATCGCAATTGTTTCACATAACAATCGCGAGTGTACAGTACTCTCACGCTGCAAGAGAATTTACTGCAGGTGGTAGCAACGTATTATTTTTCGTAGAATTCCTCTGTAAAACAATGATATATTTGAAATCCAGTGCAGAAATCGCTTCACAACATATCAGTTGAGGAAAATTACAAAGCCTACAGTACAACTGTTATATATTTTTGAAAAATTCAATTAAAAAAACGCATTTATCTGCTGGAAACATACGCCACAAGATAAGAGTTGTGTATCAGACGTAAGCCGTATTCATTATTATTCGGTAAACCAAAACACTGTAAACTAAAAAAAAAAAGCCGTAACAAAGGCCCTTTTTGCCAGGCCTTTACGAGTTACATAAACAGGAGTTTTATTATATTGATCGCTCCCGAAATTCTAAGTTTTNGTACTAATAGTTCACGAAAATTATTATTTTCGTGAACTATTAGTACTTCAGTGTGTAAATTTTCTTTTCTCGTCTCCGTACACATGGTTCTTCGCGAAAATTGTTTCAATTTTGCCAGATCTCGACGCTTCTACTTCTGATGTTTCCAGATGTTTTTCTCTTATTCCATAAGTGCTTAGCATCATATAACTTGCCAAAAATAAAACGCTCTCGGTTAATAGTGCTTTTAGTGATGACAAAGAAAACATTGTTTAATTTATATTAATATGTATCACTTAAGAAAATTTTAATAAAGATATTTATCTTAATTATGAAAATATAGTAGCATGTTTTTTAATTTTTGAAACCTAATCCTCCTTTTCGTACTAGTTCCTTGATTCGCATAACACGGCAATTTTTTGGAACGTAACTACCGTGTTATATGGGGGTTACCTGTATATGCTTGTCTCTGAGAAACGAGTGAATCTTCAATAGAAAAAGTTGTCCAGAATCGCATTTGGAGAGATGCAATGATCTCTCGAGACGTAAACAAATGATTAGCCAATCAGTGACTGGTTTGTGAGAGAAGAGAGATGATGATGACCAGAATACAGCCTCTGGTGTTCTTATGCATGCTGTTAAGATTGTTAATTATGTCAAATTCAGCCAATGATGGCTTGTTGCTTTACTGAACTTTGTAAAGAAATGGGATCTGAACATAAGCGTCTACTTTTTCAAAGTGAAGTCAGGTGGCTGTGGTATGGAAGTTCTGCAGTCTCTTTTCAAATTGCGTGATAAATTTAGAACTTTTCTGCATGGGAAAACAATATTAGCAGAACATTTGTGAAATGTCAAATTTTAACACCACTGGCCTATTTGGTAGACATTTTTGAAAAACTAAACAGTTTGAATGTGTCACTACAAGGAAAGAACTCAAATATTCTGAATATACAGGACAAAATTGAAAGCTTTATGAAAAAGTTAGATTTTTGGAAAGCTTGTATTGACTATGGAGTTATTGAAATGTTTCCACTGCTTACAAAATTCACATCAGAGGAAGTTGGCAATAGCTCTAATATAAATTCTGTTGTGAAAAGAGTAGCGGTGCACCTATCTGCACTGAAAAACCAGTTTGAAGACTACTTTCCTCAGATCGACAGCCACATCCATGATGGATTCGAGATCCATTCTCCATAACATTAAGTGATATGTCAGAATTAAGCATGGTTGGTCAAGAGCAATTATTCAAACTTTCAAGCGATAAGACACTAAAAATAGCCTTTTCAAAAACTTCACCTCCAGAATTTTGGCTTTCAGTTCAAAGTGAGTATAAGGAAATTACAAAAAGTGCTCCTTCAATTTCCAACAAGATACCAGTGCAAAGTTGGATTTTCAGCAATGGCTGCAGTTAAAACAAAGTACAGAAATTGGTTTAATGTAGAGAATGACCTGTGCATGGGACTGACAGAGCTAGAACCAAACATCAATTGTTTGTGCAATTCAAAACAAGTTCAAATTCCATACTGATGTTTACAGTTTGTGAAAACAGGGGAAACATTTTTTAAAATTTAAATTATAACAACTTTATTCAGAGGAACAAACTCCTGGTTATACACCATGTACAGTACAGTACAAATATTATCCATTTTATTTGTGCAAAATACTGTAGATAGTTATATCTATATTTTAGTAGTGAAATTTTATTTTTTCTTTATATTTTCAATCAAACCTTATTGATACCATTTAATTTTCAATAAAAGAAAATAAATACTGAACACAGAGCAATAAACACTTGTGCATAGGGCAAGGAAGTACCATTGCATATAAACCCCAACAGAGGAATTTTGTAGAAAAGGTGGGAACAGCTGCCATAGACACGAGTACATTCTGATCACAGTTGACTTAACAATAATTGAAAAAAATTAGTAATTTGTTGAGTTTTTGTTGTAAATTCAAATAAACAACTCCACTAACCTAATACTTTAATTAAAACAGACAATATGCCAAATTATTGGGTTATAATAAGACTAAGTTAATAATTAGTAAATAATTATTAATTCAGCCTTATTATAACCCAATAATTCAGCAGATTGTATGGTTGTAACTTCAAATATGCTGAAGAATATAAAATGAATATATGTTATGAAGGAATGAGTAATAAACATTAATATTATGCTTGTATATGATATTTATATAACCAAAATAATAGTTTACCATAATTTACCTTTTATATTAATAATTATTATTTTAATATCTTTGTAATATTAGTAGAAGTTATTCATGAGAAATTTGACACTGTAGGAATGAAATATCTATCATGAAAGTAAGATTGTATTCATACTTCATCCTTATACATTTGTTTCTACCTTCCATGCCATTCTAAAACATATCAGAAATTTATACTGATTGATCAATTTTGATTTGTTGGTGCAAATACAAACAAAAAAGTCAAATCTGACAAACTGATCTGTTAGCCTTGCATAATAATGACTGAAAGCTCTTCTCATCACAATAACCACTGGTTGGCTGTCAAAATCAGATACTGCAGTTTTAATGTGAATCCAGCCTAAATGGATATTTTCCTTTTATTTTTATTAACATTTTATTAATCCTTCATTATTCCTATTAGGATAAGAGAAGTATACTAAACATCCCGAAGCCTGGCATATAGATACTCAACCAAATGATCACTTATTAATGATTAATTACTAAGGTAATTTGGTATTATTTAGATAATGTCTACCTCTAGTACCAAATTACTTAGTATTTAATCATTAATAATAGTGGATTTATAGCCAGATTGTTTAAGCAATCATTTGGTTGAGGATAAGCAGTCCTTACTCAAACTCTTATGGGAGAAAATTAGATAATCAAATTATTCTACATGGATAAGTTTATTAATAAAGCACAACTGGTATATCTAATTCTATAAATGTATATTTAATTTTTGTATTATTAATAGCTTACTGGTAACTCCCAATTGAGTAGTTATTTTTAAGCAGTACACAATGCTTTCTCTCCCAACTTTATTTGCAGATGAGAATATATGATAGTCATTTCCAAAACACAAAATTTTTGAATCTGCAAAAATTAAGGGAGAAAGTATTGGTGTATCAAAAATAATTACTCCCAATTATATGCATTTAAGCTCAAAACAATAGTTTATTACTATAATCATCTTCACTAAAGCTTGTACAGGTAACCCCCGTATAACAGTAGTTACGTTGCAAAAAATTGCCGTGTTATGTGAATCCGTGTTATACGAAACAAAGAACTAATACAAAAAGGAGGGCTAGGTTCCAAAAATTAAAAAACATGCTAGTATATTTTCATAATTAAGATAAATATCTTCATTAAAATTTTTTAAAGTGATTCATATTAATATAAATTAAACAATGTTTTCTTTGTCATCACTAAAAAACTATTACAGTGGTACCTCAGGATACGAATGCCCCAGCATACGAAATTTTCAGGATACAACATGAAATTTGAACATATTTTTGCTCCACGATACGAACAAAAATTCACCATATGACGTTACATTAGTTCGCAGTGCCATTTTTTTATTCACTTCTGTTCGTTGGTCTCAGTCCATGTGTTTGCTTCGTCGTGGAAGGATCTCACTTGATAAAGGAAATCTTGAGGTATTATCAGAAAATTATTGATTTTATTGAAAAGAAACACCGCGAAACGGTTCACAATGGCCGTATTGCTGCTCGGAGTAATGACATTTGCCTAAGTCATTTTAGAAACATTTTAAAATGTAGGCAAAGCCAAACCTCTTTGGATAGATATTTTACCAAGCGATCTCTATCCAGTGAAAGTGCTGATAGAAATGAAGGAAAGAAAGCAACAAGCAGTGGATAATAATTTAAAAAAAATAAATAAATAAAGCAACACTAATTTTTTAAAATCTTTTCTAAGTTATTTTTAAGTTATTGTTACATTAAGCTATGTAAGTTAAGTTTTAGTATCATTTCCCTTCTCCCTCTCTTCCGCCACCAATTTACACCTCCACCGTCCTCTATCTCAGCGGTCCCCAACCTTTTTATCGCCGCGGACCGGTCAACGTTTGATAACTTTACCGCGGCCCACTGAGGGGGGACGTTGATTGTTCATATTTTACATTGATTTAATTTAATAATTTTAATTTAACTGTATTTAAACGTGCCTTCAAAATAAAATACAATTACACCAAAAAATGAATATAATGTGATTTAACATTTTAACTCACTAGAAAGCTAAATCAATGAGAACCCTGAGCTTGTTTCTTTGCAACAAGACAGTTCCATCTGGGGGTAATAGAAGACAATGACAATCGAAGTGTGTTTCTTATGTTCAGTTTATTCTGCTGTTCCATCGTCTATTAAAAGTCGCACAAACCGGAGACAAATACACCATAGTAAATAAAATGGAAATAATTTAATGTTCTTTGGGCGGCCCGGTACCATTTGATCTACGGACCGGTACCGGTCCGCGGCCCGGGGGTTGGGGACCACTGCTCTATCTCAAAGGTAATGTGCAAATAAAACTACATTTTTTTAAATCAATTATTATTCTATTACGATTATTTATACATTTACAACTACAAAATGCATTTTTCAGTGTTTTCCTTACTATAGTTTTTTTTAAATGTATTACTTAGCTTTAATTTTAGTGTGTTTTTCATGTTGGAACGAATTATTTGGTTTTACATGTAATCGTATGGGGAAAAATGATTAACCTTACGACATTTTCATGATACGATCTCAGTGTCGGAATGGATTAATTTCGTATCCTGAGGTACCACTGTAATTAACCGAGAGCGTTTTCTTTTTGGATCCTTATCCTCTGAGCATTTTTCTGCATTATCTTCAGATCCCCTTATCCTCTGAGCATTTTTCTGCATTATCTTCAGATCCATGCTTTACCTTTTGCAAAATGTATATAATTTTAGATTGCTTGCTTCTAGTTAAAAGGTCTTTATAAATTTCCTTATATGGTGCTAAGCACTTATGAAGAATAAAGTGAGTATGGAATAAGGTGAAAACATTCGGCAACATCAGAAGCAGAAGTGTCGCGATCTGGCAACATTGAAACAAGTTTCGAGAAGGACCACATGTATCAACAGAAGGAGAGAAGAGAAAATTTACATACTTAAGTACTAATAGTTCACGAAAATTATTTTTTTCGTGAACTATTGTTACTTAAGTATGTAAAAATTTATTACATTTCCTCTTGTACGAGAATTTTACCCAATTCTTGGACCGTGTCAGAGCGAATCCGTGCTATAAAAGTGCCGTGTTATACAGGGGTTACCTGTAATATATATATATTTTGCAACAAATATATTCATTTAGATAAATTTTATTATGAAATTTAGTTTAACTTTATGCTTTAATGAATCTATAGAAATTTAATACACTTTGCTGTAAAAAATCTTTTATATGTGAAAAGTATATCCAATATATATATATATATATACACTTTAATACATAAATGTATTTTATTTCATTCCATTTTGTATCACACCGATGAAGATAAGGCATATTGTTTTGTACCATTGAGATAGGGAAGAAAACTTCGTAATGGAGCATTAAACTGAAAAATAATTATTATTATTATTGGCCGCATTCAGCAGACTCAACAGTTGTAACAGAGCAAATCGGTAACTGTTACGTAGCAACCTGGATCTGCCGAACGAGTGATATATGCGTTGGAACAAAAAGCCTCATTGGTCAGTTTCAGATAGCAATAGGTAGCGTAAATGAAAGATGCTACCAAATGTGACGTCAAAAGACCAAACACATTCTGAAAGAGCATTATCGTAGAGGGCGTTCAGCAGAAAAATATTCAACTGCATTGGAACTGTTGAGTCTGCTGAACGCAGCCATTGTACGAGCAGTAAAAAAATTGTAAAAATTAGATAATGGTGTACATTTTCTAGACAAAACAAACAAGGTTACCCTCAACTGAAAAAAAGTCTTATAATGTTATTACTGAATCATACATTTTTGTGAATTAAAACTAAAACATTAATATATCAAAAACAAACTTTGAATGTTAACACAAACAATTTTAAGTGTTTTCCCCTTTATTCCTGACTATTTTTATGATTTCACCAGTTAAAACTTATTAATTTCTTGCAATACAATATATACTTTTTTCAAATATATTTCCTTACATTATGAATTCATTTATATTGTTGCAACTGTTCTAATTTATACTCTGTATAAAAAAAAAGCTATCTTAAGTGAATAGTAAGTTCCATAGCTAACATGAATATATTTGATCAACAGCACTCCTGTGCTTTCTTAAGTATAACGTGAATTACTTTATATAGTTGCATTTTTTTCCTATTTTCTGATCGATAAATGAATATTTTAATAAAACTAATGGCATTTACAAATAATCAGTCTTTCTGAGTCTTATTTTGAATAAAAGACCGATTACAGAAGCTATTTTGTCTAACGTTCTCAAAAATTATAGTTCGTCATTGTTACATTCAATTTGCCTAGAATTTTCATAAGTAAAACTAAAGAGTTTTATGTTACGTAAAATGTACTGTCATTGTGATTTATATAGAGCATAATAACGTTAATATTTCTCACCTTTTCCTTTATTTTAAATGAAATTAAAATTTCTTTTATTTAACGACTTGCAACCAAAATGGATTTGAAAAAGTAAGTGCGCGTGCGCAAGCTGCCATGCTATTTGCCCGCCAAAATGACAAAACAATATTATTAAATTATAATACTTTACTGAAGCGCAATTTAAAACAAAAATATTTAAAGATTGTTTAAAATATAATAAATAAATAAATAATATATTATTAAATTATGTACGATCAATCGATTATTAAAAGCTTAATATTAATATATTTAGGTATTTTCGTAAAAGTTTATATTTATAAATTTATTTATCAAAATTTATGAATTAATGTATAAAAAATTTTCAATAATAATAATAAAATTAAAATATAATGTACAAAATTTTTGAGCTAATAAATAAATTTGCGCATGTGCCTTACTAACATTTCGTTATTATTAAAAATATTTTTTTAAAGAATATAATTAATTTTATTTGAAGAATCATATTTTTATTTGCATTATTAATAATAATACAATAAAATTTCTCAGGAAATCGAATGAAAGCTTAATTTTATTATTTTATCTTTGTTAGGAGTTCGAGGTTAAGTATTTTTCGACATTGTTCGTTGCTGGTCGTCGGCTTGACAAAGTGGTTCTGTAATTTTGTCTTTTCTCGTTGCAATTTTTGTAGAAAATGGGTGCTTCTGATGTAAGTGATATTTTCGTTAAATGTTTTTTTCTTTTTCGTAAAGTTAGATTATAGATACATTTAGTATTAAATATAAAAATATCGTAATTTTTTGTTTGGAGCGAATCTTTATTAAAGATGGCGGCTCTAAAAAGGCATAATTTCGTACATATACTGTAATACATAAACGTCTTAGGAAAGATTTTTATTTTAAATGACTTGTAGATGATGGTTATTTCTAGAGCAATAGAAAAACGTGATTTTAATTGGAAAATGAGTATATTTGAAATAAATTTTTATTGTTAAACTTACAGATCTTTGTTACGTCATTGCTGCTTTTGTGAAAAAAATTTTCCACTAATATTTTGAGTCGTATTCGAGAATTTTGATGATGGTATTATGATGATTTAATTTAAAATGTTACTGATATATTGATGATTTGAAAACATTAATGGCAGTCATGTGACTTAGTGAACTGGGAAAGTGCTTTGATAAATACAGTAGATTACGATCGGTAATACTTTATAAAATATACACCAACGATTTTCCTCTTAATTATATTTGCAATAGAGACATACATGCTAGGCATGTCCAAAACACATCTGTAGTGATATCGGACCTTCTCGTCCTCCCTCTCTGGGGGTTTTCGTCGGGGCAGATGCGATCTATCTATCAATGCAATCTATCCATCGACACCCGCTAACGAGGGGTCGTTAAGACCGGGGAAGAAAACGCGGGAAGAGGGGAATTTGAAAGAGAGGAATTCGGGACACGAGAGGGAGAGGGAGTGCGAAGTAGTGGTCCCTGAGAGCGAAATAAAGTTTTTTTGTGGACATATTGGACTGGTTAATTGGGGAGACGAACCGACAGGGAGGAATCCGCTGATCAAGAATGGGTTCCCTACATTGGCGCAGCCGACAGGATCGTGAAGTCAGATTGACAAGATTCGATTTGTGAACAGAGTGATTATGAGCCAGAATAAGAAGAGTGGATCGGAACCGAGCTGAGTGGGTAATTGGGCACGGCACTAAGGTTTGAGGAATATACAAGGTTTACACCAGAGAAGAGGTAGGAAAATTTTGTACTTGTTGGAAACGAAATTCACGGCAGGATGCTAAGCGTAAAGGGAGTTAAGAAGGAAGATCTACGGATCGTGGTGGAAGAGCTTTGTGGCACAATAGATGATAATCTGAGGGTATCGAAGTTAAGGGAACTTATTACGAAAAGTGACGATTTTGCTAGTGACCCAGATTTTGACTTCCACTGTTGCGGAAAGGAAACGGAAGGAGGAACAAGAGAGGCTAGAAAGGGAACGCCAGCACGAGTTAGAGCTGGCGCGGATTAACGCTACTATTCAAAGCAGGGCGAGTAACGGTAGTCCCAGCCTTATGGACAGCCATCCGGGTGATGGGCCCGCCGGGAGTATTGAGAAATTGATTACGAGCGTGAAAACGTTAACATTGCCGGTCCGAAAATTGGAACCTATTTTTCGTATCTATAGAGCGAGCGTTCCAATCGAAGAATGTGCCAGAAGAGATGAAAGCGGAGATACTGATCAATATTCTGGGAGAAAAGGCCGCAAACATTTTGATTTATGTAACCGGAGACGAGTTAAAGGATTACGCAAGCGTGAAAAAATTAGTGTTACGAGAATATGAACCGTCCACCCAATGCTGCCTGGAAAATTTTCGGAGTGCTAGGCGTAGGCCCAACGAGACTCACATGCAATTTATGTCGAGGATAGCGTCGTCTTGGGAATACTATTGCGAGTTGAGGAGAGTGCAGGACTTGGAAACTTTAAAACGATTAATCGTAGCGGACATATTAATTCAGACGTTGGATGCCGACACGGCAGCCCATATAAGCGTTTGTCAGGGCGAGGGGGTGGTTTAACCCTATCAACATGGCAAGAGAGTGCGACTTATATTTCGAAAGCAAGGGAAAATCTCTAACCGAGACTTACATCGAGTCGCAAGGGTCTTGGCGTCTTCCAGAGTGCCAGGGTTCTGGCCAGGAGTACGATCCCCCACCACTGAGGGATGAGGGACGGAAAGACACACTCAACTATCGTCAGGAAGTGAAACGAAGGGAGTGCTTCATCTGTGGATCAACGCAACATATTTCTAGATCTTGCCCGCAGAAGATAAGGGATACACCCATAAACGATAGTCGCACTCAACCCTCGACCGGTCCGAGACAGAACGATGTCGCGTTAATGGGGAGTGTGAGGTCAGAACACTTTGACGAAAAAACGAGCAGCCATTTGAAGTCAGGCCCTAGTATTCAATGTCTACAATACGTTACGGTCAACGTAGGTGGGCAAGATACCGAAGCTATCGTAGATTCAGGCACCAAAGTCCCAGTATTGCGCCCCGAAGATGTTACCAGCTCGAATGACGGGGACTGGGGAACAATAATTTTGAGCCCAGTGTTTGGGAAAGAGATTAAGGCACAAACAGTAAAGGTCCCTATGGCTATTAAAGATAATTGCAACCAAGCTTTATTATCCCCTGTAGAAGTCACGGTGGCACTGACCGAGAAATTGAAGGGCCCTCATCTCATGCCGCCTGGTATTCTCAAAGTGTTGGAAGGACAAGCTGGCGTGTTCAGACCTCCTCACCTTCGTAATCGTGGAAGTGGAACAGGTAGTCGTGAACCAACTGATTGGGACCGAAACCGGTACTCGGATACGAGTGATCGATATGTATGTCTTCACGATAAAGCATTGCTTGAGAGGACCGATAGTCATAATAGAAGCTATCCAAGCCGAAAAGGTTCTAGGGGTCGGACATACAGTGATCACGAAGATTCTGGAAATATAAACAATTGGGAAAGTAGTCATAAGCGAGGAGAAGCAGATTTCTCTAATTTTAGAAAAAGAAATCTAAAAGTTTGCCCTGGTAGCTACACATCATACATGACAGCCAGCGAACGTGATCATAACTGGCGAGGTCCCCATGCTCCAAACGATGCTCCAAGGAACCGCTGGCGCGACGGCATTCATGGAAGTAAAAGTGTCTGGAATCGGCGAAAGGGTAGTAGACGTTCCGGGTATGATGACAATCGGAACAGGCAAGATGAACAAAAGACTAATAATCGAAGTAAATATTTGGAGGGTCGAAGTAGGAGGTACGGCTCCAGCGGCCTCCGATCTCATGATTATCGTCCGTTCGGCCATGATCGAGGCAACACAGATCGCATCGCAGTGTCAAATAAATACTCATCTCCCACTGTCGGTTACGGAAGAAACAACTATGGTGTTCAATATAAAGGAGAACTATAAATATAATTTGTGTAAAAGGAAAATTGGGTATCGTCTGTATGAACTTTTTATATTGTATAAGTTTTATTGTAGCCTTTATTTTTTTGAAAATTATAGTTCAGACTCGTGTTCGGGTTAACACCCTAACACTTGTCTTGCGGCGGGGGTGTAGTGATATCGGACCTTCTCGTCTTCCTTCTCCGGGGGTTTTCGTCGGGGCAGATGTGATCTATCCATCGACACCCGCTAATGATGGGTCGTTAAGACCGGGGAAGAAAACGCGGAAAGAGAGGAATTCGGGACACGAGAGGGAGTGCGAAGTAGTGGTCCCTGAGAGCGAAATAGTTTTTTTGGTGGAAATATTGGACTGGTTAATTGGTGAGACGAACCGATGGGGAGGAATCCGCTGATCAAGAACGGGTTCCCTACAACATCGAATATATGATGGCAAACTAATTTAAAAAACGCTATAAACAAAAAATCGTAGGACTACTTACCGACTGTGCACCGCCATCGCTGAAGCTTGTTTTCGTCGTGGAACTGCACACTGCAGGGCGGACGCGCACACAGCGTGCCACGTGACCTGGCTTCGACGTCAGTCGCTCACGTGACTACAGTTCTGACTCGTTTCCGGACAACTTTTTCTTGTGGCAGAAGAATTCGTTCTGTTTGCACTATACCTCGCAGGCGTCACGTGATAGAGCAAAGACAATCTACGGTGTGCACATTAATAGCGGTCGCTCTGGGCTGCTGTTTGTAGACATTTGCGAACGACGGTGAAAAAAAAAAAAGACGCTCATAATATCGAGTATCGTGATGGCGGAATCTATAATTTTAAAATTGCGTTTTTAGAGAGAGAGTTTAAAAGATGGGTTCGAATAGCATTCAAAGTAGCTGCGAAAAAAACTCGAGACGACACTTATACATATTGACGTGCGTTTTCACAACTTGTAAATTTTCATTCATAAAACTACATAATGGACACAAAATCAGAACTATCTGAGTCATGGAGCACGCCATGCTGACTTCTACTGTAAACTACTACTGCAAACAGCACGCACTCCTGCCAGAATGTAGAAACGGTTCAGAACTCACCATTATTCCTAACACATGGTTACCTCTTGCAGCGACTCGCGTGGACAGCCCGCAGACCAGTTTGACAAACTTTGTTTAGTTACTCTTCCATAACACCATAACATTCTATAGCGAAATTCACCAGTTAAGATTTGACAACGACGATTTATTTTTCGAGATTAACTTGTTAAAAAGAGAACAGAATCAAATTATTTTAAAATTCAGATTAAATGTTTATAACTATAAATTTATTATTTAAATTTATAAACATATATGTTTTACATAGCCTAACTAATCCTTTTAATTTAAAAATGTAAAGTTATATAACAATAATTTATATGTAAGATGTGGGATCAATAGGCTACTACATAAAGACTTTTCTATTTGGAAATGTTTTACTTAAAAAAACAATAGATGCAACATTCGTCAGAGCAATGTTCTCACACCCAGTCCCCCCAATTCCAATACCACGCAGACCAATACTTTTGTGAATTAAAATAAAAGTAATGATAAGACGGATCATCTCCAGTCTACGGATCACAGTTTGAGTACGTCCAGTTAGACCGCGAGCGGCTTTGTTATAATTTCTTTTATGAATCTCACAAATTTTATTTCTTATCAGACTTTTCAATTAAACACGCAAATATCTGCAGCTTTTAACACCAAATGGTATACAAGAATGATTCCATATTGAAAGAAATTGGAAGTAACGTAGTCGACAGAAAACTGCCAACCAGGATGTATTTAAAGAACGAATAACATAACCTTTCTAGATATTTGGCTGGATTCTTAATGCCTAAATGTAACAAAAACATTTGCTTGATAAAAGTTTTGTGCTTGATATCTAAAAAGGTTTGGTTATTCATTTTTTAGTAACACAAGCTTAAAATAAATCTTTAAACTTGGAAATTTTTCCTATTGCTTCCAGTCGGATAAATGAAAGACTTCTGAATGCGTTAAGCGACAATCAATCCTAAAAACAGTAAAATCTTATAATTTGTGGTTGTAGCACCCTTAAATCTTTTCTAGAAAATTATTCTTTTAAAAGAGATTTTATAGGAAAGGAAGTGTATATTTTTAATATTACTGTTAACGTTTGAACGTTTAAGAAAGGAATACAAATACAGCATTTGCATATACAAGCACCATGATGCGAGTCCAAGACTATCCATTTCGAAAATGATGTATAAATGTAAGGGTGTATAAATGAAAAAAAAAATGACTACTTCCTGAATATCGTGTAATTCCTCTTCGACTGGTATAATAAGTCTAGTTTAGAATGCGGATAACAATATGCCGACAATAAAACTATTTAGTTACTAAACAATACACCTTTATATTTCATGTAAAAAAGATAAAAGTATTAGGAATAAAAAATCTAACCATGGACTAGCCCAATGAATATTGTAATTAATATCTTAGTTTGGTAAGATACAGCTTCACTCATGGAACAATGCATAATGAAATTTCATATCGGTGATCGAAAAAATTACAATTTTGGCTAGGAAAAAGTGGCAGGAGTAAAACTCACATTTTTATTTAAATATCGTAAATAATCAAAGTAATTAAAAACCATTTTAAACATGTATTAAGTGGCAGACAATACACGACTCGAACGTAAGAAGTTACACATTACTGTTTGTTATAATTGTGCCGTCAAACAAAGAAAGCCAAATCAACAAGATACCTTTCCTATTAGTTCAAAATTAAAATACGTATATGATACTTTTTATTTCAAAGGATGACAATGACGAAGAGAAATGACTCGTCAACATAAAATTATTTTTGAAAGAGCTTTAAATTTTTTAAAAACACGTTATTTTTTAAAGTTTAGGCTGGGGTATGGTGTGCGATCAGAAAATATGAAATTGGAAGGCACTAGCAATAAATTTGCATTTGAAGATAAAATCAGTGCGTTTATCGCTAAAATCGACCTATGGATCAGCAAAGTCAAAAGAGAATTTTTCTGCGTTTGATACATTGAACCCAATTATTGATTGACAGTGTGCTGAGATTAAAGGACAAATACAAAAGAACATTACATTCCATTTGCAAAGCTTGAAAAATTAATTCAATTGCTATTTTCCTGACTGCAAGGACAAAGGTATTCGGAAACTGATTTGCAATCCTTTCATAGTCAACATTTCTGAGGTGCCAGATGAAATACAAGAAGAGTTAATTGAAATGCAACATGATAGTAACTGCAAGGATACATTCGAGACAGGAATTAATCTTAAAGATTTTTGGAGCCAAAAAGCTATTGCTTTCCCTAAAGTTTGAGAAATTGCTTTACAGTACCTAACTTTATTTTCAACCACATATTTATGTGAGCAAGGATTCTCAATGCTTTTGATAATTTAAAAATAAACATCGAAATTGGTTGGATGCCAGTGCCGACATGCATTTGCTTTGAGTAGCACTGAACCAAGAATTCAGCAGTTGGTAAACAGTATGCAGCCACAAAAATCGCACTAAAATAATATAATTAATGTAACACTTTCGCAAATAATATAATACTCTTGGTTCTGAATAATTTTCTGTGTGTTTAATTTATAGAACTACCTTATAAGAACCTATATTACTGCCAAACAGCTCGTGGTCCGTGGCAAGACAAAAATTTTGATAAATGGTCCCTCATCACTAAAAGGTTAAGAACCACTAGTCTAATCACACGCTTCCTCCCTTGACCGTCCTCATCATGAACATTGTCACGTCCTTGTTTGAATTTCCTGCACCGTTCACGTTCACATCCATAGCTCATGAATTTCACCTCCATTCAGCTCTTCAGCCTGTAGAAATTGAATTACTGCTTGTACTTTACGCTTGGCGTGAAACTAGATTGGCAGTGCCATGTTTGTGTTTACTGTGCAGTAGAAAATGTCTAAAATAGCTTGGTGCAATGATAAGTGGTGAGGGAATATACTACTCACTAGGAGTGCACCCTGTCCATGTCTCACATGCTTCTTAAATTTTTTCGTGTGTTAGTGGAAGTTGAAAAAAATAACCCTCATATGAGCACCAAGTTTTGGCTCCATGGAGGACTTATCACATACTATTGACATTGTTGGAGTAATCACAGAAATAGGTAGAGACAGGTAGTTTTACTTTCCCAGCTGTTATGTATACACAACAAGGGAAAGTAATGGAATCATGTCAAATTTGACCCTCTGAGTTTTTTGCAAATCTCACATTTTGAGACTCCCTGAATCCAAAAAAGTAGGACAAAGAAATTCCATGGATGTGTGAGTTTGTGTATATCTTGCTTAATATCTCAGGACAGGTTGAAGATAAAGGAATGAAATTTGGCAAGATAGCTTGTATGTAAGGGGCATTAATACTGTTAAATTTTGGTTGTGAAAGGTCAAGGGAATGGAGAGATGGGGTGGTCGTATGATATATCTCACAAGTGGTCAGACTTAATGATCTTACTTGTTAGCATTTATAGTGTTTTATAAAATTCATTGCTACCCTCAAAATTAAGTCTTTTGCTATTTTATAATAATTAAAAAAATAAAGTTTTTATTACAATCTTGTAACAGATGATGCCACATACAACTGTAGTTATTTATTTTTCTTAATAATACATGTAGGAATAATGATTGAAATAGAAAACTAGAAATAACAATAATCTTCCAGAGTTCAGCTAAATCTTCCAATCATCTCAAAACCATCTTATCGATAGAATGATGATGATCTATGATCGTAATGCCTTTCGTCCTTTTTCGCACCTCTTAACTGTCATCTCGTTCTGTTCTCATGCCGTTCCAACTCTCGTTTTTTTTACTTCTTGTCCAAATCCCACATAAAAATATTTTTAAAATAAAATTTTGTAAAAGGTGGGAAAGTTGTGCAACTCTTTGCTAGTTTTTTAAATGGTTTGATGTTTTCTGTTATATTTCATGATCATTTGATCTAAAGTTTGTATCTTGAGGATTGTCTTTAAAAATGACCAAAAATATTAGTTGTTAAAGTTTTTTACTGCTATAAAAAGGTTGTGTGAAGGGTTAAGAGATTTAACATGTTGCTTTAGTCAATTTTTGTATTAAATGATTTATATTATATAAATCTTACTAATTAAATTTGTAGTTCTATGTAATTGTAATATCTTAGAAATTTGCAAACATACCTAAATATATTGTGGTGTTTTAATGAAATTGTATCTTTAGCTAGTACAGTGGTACCTCAGGATACGAAATTAATCCGTTCCGAAACTGAGATCGTATCATGAAAATGTCGTAAGGTGGATCATCTTTTCCCATACGATTACATGTAATACCAAATAATTTGTTTCAACGCGAAAAACATACTCAAATTAAAGCCAAGTAATACATTAAAAAAAATAACTGTAGTAAGAAAAACAAATGAAAAATGCGAACTAATGTAACGTCGTATGGTGAGTTTTTGTTCGTATCGTGGAGCAAAAATATGTTCGAATTTCATGTCGTATCCTGAAAATTTCGTATGCTGGGGCAATCGTAACCTGAGGTACCACTGTATAGAGAATGTAATCACTAACATATGTAATTATACAATAACATATCATTTTGTGTATGGTTGACAATTGTCCTAAGATTTATTTATATGCATGTTCCTCTATACAAAATAAAAATTGTATTTTGGACTTTTTTTCTGTTTCAATGCATGTGTTTCTAGTGTAAGGCAATATTAACTTTACTAACTAATTTTTCTATCTTTTAGAATTATTAGTAATCTCTAAGTGTACAATATATTTCCTATTATAAAATCATGCTTTTTATTTTCAGAATGAACAAGAGCCTGAGCAATTTCGTAAATTGTTCATTGGTGGGCTTGATTATAAAACAACGGAAGATTCTCTGAAAGGTCATTTTGAACAATGGGGTGAAATTGTTGATTGTGTCGTGATGAGAGATCCTAATACCAAAAAATCTAGAGGTTTTGGATTTATAACTTATAAACAAGCATATATGGTTGATGATGCACAAGCAGCTAGACCCCATAAAGTTGACGGAAGAGAAGTGGAGCCAAAACGTGCTGTTCCAAGAGAGGTTTGTGCTGTTATTAAGATAAAACAAATATATTTTTTATATTGAGTTTTGTAGGGAATTTTATTCGTTCTGAAAATTTGCTTTGGATGTTTTCAGGATTTAAACTGTCGCTAGTATTTTTACTAAAATGTTACAAGAATTTAGATTTAGCAACAACTTTCTTGGCACATTTCACTAAAAAACTAACATTTTTCAAGTGGTTAAAACATCTTAGTTTTTAAGATGTTTTAACTAGTGAGGGGACAATACCAAAATTCCTCTCAGTTCTGATTCTGCCAAAAACTCTTGATTCCAATTCTTTTGAACGTTTATTTTAGTTTTGAAAAATTAACCAGTCGGTTGCGCGGTACTCCAATTGGAGTAACCGGTTTTAGTTACATTGTTGCGCAGTACTCCAATTGGAGTAAGTGTCAATTTTTTTTCGTAATTATAATTCATGTCGCATATCCTTCTTGCGAGTTCAGTGCTGCACCTTTCTTTTGCTATATCATCCTGGTGTTCGGTCAGGCGGGCAGCCAACATTCTTGCCATGGCCCCAATATATCTCGTGCTGTTCCCCGTTACAGGATTTTCTAATGGAATTGCACAAATTCCTGACTTCTCGAGAGTGGAAAACTTGTCTCGGTCATTGCAGAGCAGTCTGCGCAAGTTAGGTAACGGAGATAGGGGCAGGAGTAGACCATGTTGTTTAAATATGCGGCAAATGCATAGAGAAAGCGGACCGAGGTATGGTAAGGCCAGTTGTACAAACATAACTTCTTTCCTATACTTAACATAACTTGTATATACTTATTCAAGGTAAAGAAGAATCAAATGAATGCCTAGACTGATTCATCTTGAAAAACTAATTTTTTAAACTTAAACGATTAATAACGATGAACACAATGAGTTTTAAACTATTAATTAATATTACTTGGCGTGAATATCATATTAACCTATATTAAAAATTTCTTTTTTTAATTTTTTGAATTCTCGAATTTTATAAATTTTTTTAAATGTACATAATATTTTGAAGTTAACAGTCATAAAGTGTAATATGTGAATGATAAAAGGCAAAAAACAGATCAGATCTACAACAATTTTTAAGTGAAATATTGCAAATTTAAAAATTACTATAAAAACCAGAAAATGTCATGCAACAATGGTGTTGTTTCAGATTATCGCGATGCACAGCTGACTGGTTAACAATTTACAATATGAGCACAGTGCATTCATTAATTAATAAACCATCAATCTTAAGAATGGAAAGTGATCGGAAAATCCAGAATAAATGATTTGAACGTAATCCAAAAATTCTCCATTTATATGTAGATGTGCATTTTATTGTGTAGTAGAAAATAAACTTGTAATCTTATTGCAGATAAAGTTAACCCAAAGAATGGGGGGTACATATAGATCATTACCTTTGTTAATTAAAGGTTAATATGCCAACACTACTCCCAAACAAATTACAGCTAATACCCTTTTACTAAAAAAAAATGCCATCGTGTCATCTAAGGTTGCCATCTTTGAAAACTGCTTCAATGACATGACAATTTGGGAAAGGTAATGAGAAGATGCACTTCTTTTTTAGTGCTTCTCGCGATTGGCATGCCATAAAATTCTGTGGTAATGTGCAAAGCATCCGCTATGATTCGGCACTGCTTGACCAAAGGTTCAATATCATATAGGTGATGACTACAATGACAAATTCGTCAGGACTGACACCACTGTGTCTTTCAGACAGACACAGAAACCGTTATTTTCATTTTTCTTGAGTGGTCTCGTGTGTAGGTGCTTGGGCCCGGGATGGAGATGATATGAGACAACTGGAAGATGTGCATGCTGCTACGAATTTAACAATTAACAATACCTATTTATTTACATAACAATAATATACAATTGTTATACATAATTAGATGGTGCTAATTATGTATAACAATTGTAGAAAAAACTAATCCTTATCATTAATTTCATGGGTCCCTGATCATGAGGGAGAGAGTTTACAATTATTTGCACATAAGTAAATACCTTAGTAGAAGTTGCTGATCCTTTTCAGAATTGGTGGATTGATGTACTCCTGGTCTGCAACTTGGTTTGAAAGAAGCTTTGATGAATCAAAAAGGATGGATGTCTTGAGAAGGGCAGAGGATGGGCAATGGCTACTTAAGTGGTATCCAAAAGGGATCGAGCACGAACACTAGTCCAAAGGTGGCAAACTAACGATGACAACAAACTCCCTGTCATGTCATTGGACCCGTTCTTTTATTCTGGGGGTCCTCCCCTCGCTGCTCTTACCTTTTTTTGGTTGTTACACATTCGATATGTCACCTTAAACAAGGAAGCAAGTCTGTGGGAAAAATGGTGCAGCTTGGCCTATGTGGCCTTTGCACCATAAAACACCAGTTAACTGTGGGAAAAATTTTAATCATATCCTTTGACTTTTTTTCTTTTAGGTCAAGTCTGGGTTCACAATTCCATCATATCTAACACTAAATGAGGTTCGGCAAATGATGCAATGAGCCGAACGAATATCATCATTTCAAGTTAACCATCATCATTATTTCAACTTTTGAATTAATTCACTTGCCAGGCTTTTCTAAATGTACAATTGTATATACTTATTCAAGGTAAAGAAGAATCAAATGAATGCCTAGACTGATTCATCTTGAAAAACCAATTTTTTAAACTCAAAAAAGTGATAAATTTAGTGCAAACAATTATTTTTACTTAAAATTGTTTGAAATGCATTTGGAAATTTAATGTGTTACAGCTCCATTTGTGAATCATAACAAAAACTTTAATAGTTAGTTACAATGAGAAAGTCATTTTATCATTAAAAAACACTTCTATATACATTAGTCTAAACCAGTGGTTCCCAATTAGTTTTTCCTGTGTACCACTTCAAGAAAGAGCTCAAAATAGCATACCCCTTATAGCAGCAATTCATATTAATCTATACGAATATTATAAATTTGAAGGTAATTCTGTCTGTCTGTTACCTTTTCATGTCTAAACCGCTGAACAGGTTTTAATAAAATTTGGCACAGAGATAGCTTACATGTTGGAGATGGACATAGGCTACATTTTACTGTGAGAAAATTCGATATAATGCAGGCGAAGCTGTGGGTAGTGATAGACAGCTAGTGATAAATAAAATAAGTTTTTTACATTTATTACCTTTAAAATNCTACAACAATTTTTAAGTGAAATATTGCAAATTTAAAAATTACTATAAAAACCAGAAAATGTCATGCAACAATGGTGTTGTTTCAGATTATCGCGATGCACAGCTGACTGGTTAACAATTTACAATATGAGCACAGTGCATTCATTAATTAATAAACCATCAATCTTAAGAATGGAAAGTGATCGGAAAATCCAGAATAAATGATTTGAACGTAATCCAAAAATTCTCCATTTATATGTAGATGTGCATTTTATTGTGTAGTAGAAAATAAACTTGTAATCTTATTGCAGATAAAGTTAACCCAAAGAATGGGGGGTACATATAGATCATTACCTTTGTTAATTAAAGGTTAATATGCCAACACTACTCCCAAACAAATTACAGCTAATACCCTTTTACTAAAAAAAAATGCCATCGTGTCATCTAAGGTTGCCATCTTTGAAAACTGCTTCAATGACATGACAATTTGGGAAAGGTAATGAGAAGATGCACTTCTTTTTTAGTGCTTCTCGCGATTGGCATGCCATAAAATTCTGTGGTAATGTGCAAAGCATCCGCTATGATTCGGCACTGCTTGACCAAAGGTTCAATATCATATAGGTGATGACTACAATGACAAATTCGTCAGGACTGACACCACTGTGTCTTTCAGACAGACACAGAAACCGTTATTTTCATTTTTCTTGAGTGGTCTCGTGTGTAGGTGCTTGGGCCCGGGATGGAGATGATATGAGACAACTGGAAGATGTGCATGCTGCTACGAATTTAACAATTAACAATACCTATTTATTTACATAACAATAATATACAATTGTTATACATAATTAGATGGTGCTAATTATGTATAACAATTGTAGAAAAAACTAATCCTTATCATTAATTTCATGGGTCCCTGATCATGAGGGAGAGAGTTTACAATTATTTGCACATAAGTAAATACCTTAGTAGAAGTTGCTGATCCTTTTCAGAATTGGTGGATTGATGTACTCCTGGTCTGCAACTTGGTTTGAAAGAAGCTTTGATGAATCAAAAAGGATGGATGTCTTGAGAAGGGCAGAGGATGGGCAATGGCTACTTAAGTGGTATCCAAAAGGGATCGAGCACGAACACTAGTCCAAAGGTGGCAAACTAACGATGACAACAAACTCCCTGTCATGTCATTGGACCCGTTCTTTTATTCTGGGGGTCCTCCCCTCGCTGCTCTTACCTTTTTTTGGTTGTTACACATTCGATATGTCACCTTAAACAAGGAAGCAAGTCTGTGGGAAAAATGGTGCAGCTTGGCCTATGTGGCCTTTGCACCATAAAACACCAGTTAACTGTGGGAAAAATTTTAATCATATCCTTTGACTTTTTTTCTTTTAGGTCAAGTCTGGGTTCACAATTCCATCATATCTAACACTAAATGAGGTTCGGCAAATGATGCAATGAGCCGAACGAATATCATCATTTCAAGTTAACCATCATCATTATTTCAACTTTTGAATTAATTCACTTGCCAGGCTTTTCTAAATGTACAATTGTATATACTTATTCAAGGTAAAGAAGAATCAAATGAATGCCTAGACTGATTCATCTTGAAAAACCAATTTTTTAAACTCAAAAAAGTGATAAATTTAGTGCAAACAATTATTTTTACTTAAAATTGTTTGAAATGCATTTGGAAATTTAATGTGTTACAGCTCCATTTGTGAATCATAACAAAAACTTTAATAGTTAGTTACAATGAGAAAGTCATTTTATCATTAAAAAACACTTCTATATACATTAGTCTAAACCAGTGGTTCCCAATTAGTTTTTCCTGTGTACCACTTCAAGAAAGAGCTCAAAATAGCATACCCCTTATAGCAGCAATTCATATTAATCTATACGAATATTATAAATTTGAAGGTAATTCTGTCTGTCTGTTACCTTTTCATGTCTAAACCACTGAACAGGTTTTAATAAAATTTGGCACAGAGATAGCTTACATGTTGGAGATGGACATAGGCTACATTTTACTGTGAGAAAATTCGATATAATGCAGGCGAAGCTGTGGGTAGTGATAGACAGCTAGTGATAAATAAAATAAGTTTTTTACATTTATTACCTTTAAAATACTATCCTAATAATATTGAAAATAACATAAGGTTATTTAATTTTAATGTTACAAATGTGCACGATTTTCTTTGCACAATTTTGTAAAATCTGGTTGCTTTTTGGTCAGCTTCAATCTCAAGTCATTTTCGAGTTGAAGTCGGTAACGATATTTAGTTTTCATGTTTGTCATGGCCGAAAATCTGCTCTCGCAGAGGTGTGTTGTGCAAAATGGTAGTAAATATTTTATTTCCGCTTCTCTGACATGATAAATGTCTTTTAGGTCAGCCCAAAAATTACTCAGTGATTGCTCTGCAAAACAACTCTTGAGTCTGCTGTTTCATGAAATGTCTATTAATTCCTCTTGGTCAGAGATGGGAAGTTGGTCAGTGGAGTTATTTGGAACAGCAACAAAAATTTTCAAAATTAATTTCACAAAAACAAATTATGTTAATTTTTGTTTCTTGCGTAAGAATTTCATTTAGGTATTGTCACAAAATGCATTTTTTTGATGAAATTTTGAGAATATTTTTAGTTATAAATAAATGAATTTGTGCATTCAACATCATGTTATAAATTGCCAAATTTTTGATGGTCCACCCATTATTTTTTTTATTGCTTTATCTCATGCATTTAAATTTTAAATCGACTGGTTTTAGATTGCTGCACATACCCCTTCTTACAATTTCGTGTACCACTAATTGGGAACCATTGGTCTAAACAATACCATAAATACTTTTTTCAGCAACACTAATTTCTATAAAATAACATTTTCAACCCTTTTCACAGGTCTGCATCATGTTGAACAAAAAGATTTGAACTGTCTTCTTAATCAGTGCAAATCTTGTTAACCTGATGCAGATCTGTGAAAATAAGTCAAACGTTCATTTAATCCCTTTAGTTCCCAGCAATTTTTGATATTGATGTAATTAAACATAAAAAGTACTTAAAACTGAAAAAACGAAAGAAATGCGTTAGTTTTGAAGAAAAAGCTTCAAATTTTATTTTCCATTGTCTCGTATTTCTGTGAAATCTGATGCTGATGAGTCATTGTGCTTACAGCTGGATGACCTTGAGAACAGCTGGTGTTGGATTTGCCGGGACATTCTCATAGAAGTCTCGGGAGGCAAAGGGTTTAAAGTAGGGTGAATACTAGCTGGCCGTATATTTTCAAGTATTTTTAAAAAATTACATTTTTTATTGCAATTTTCAACCCCCCCGACTCAATTAAACTTATATATAATAAAATATATTAATTAAAAAATTAAAAAACTATTGGAGGTTGTTTTTGACATCAGAAACTAGCTTTAAATAACTTTACCAAAGTAAAATCCATGCACTAGAACTTTAGAATGATGAATGAAATTTGATATAAAAAAATCCCATTAAAAACAATTAAGCGTTAATCATGCGTCATTAAAGGTAGATTAAAATTGTGATAATTTTTTGCACTGGAAAAAATTTTTGAAAATATTTGGAGACTTAAAAAACATCCCAAAAAAATTTTGGAGGGCCCAAATGCCCGAGTTTTATGTAATGCTATGTAACCTGCCCGAGTTATCTTGGGCTAGAAACTAAACTGGTTAAACAATTTTTTGTTGTTGTTCTTTAACTCTACACCCTATGGGCACTAAGAAGGCTTCTTTTAGCAAACCCATTTTAGCTTAATGGTGAGGGACAGGGCTGTCATATCTGGGCAAACCACCCCAAAAGAATTCCTGAGGATTTTTCAATCTGTCCAGATTTGATCCTGTGTCCTCTAGAGCAGTTGGATGCCACCTTAACTGCTTGGCCATCTTGCATTCATTTAAACAAATTAAAGTGTTGCTGAAAAAGTATTTAAGATGTTTTGCAAGCATTTATCATTATAAGTAAACATAATAAATGTTAAAAATACACACAACAATTTAGACAACTAAATTGACAGACTTTTCATTAAACATATGTGGAAACTTTCCAAAGGATAATCTACACTGAGACTAATAACTTAAGTTCCATTTTATGCAGTCTGTTTTAATTAGGATACAAAGATCAGTTTGTTCAAAACACTAAATACATTTGTTATAGCAACAGCTACATAGAACATGGTTATTAGTCTCAGTGGAGGTTATCTTTCAGAAAGTTTCTTCATACATTTAATATTAAAAATTATAACATTAATAACATTTTTTCCAACAGTTAGTTATTGAATTTGTTTTTTTACACACTGTTGAGTGTTAAAAGTTTCAGTGAGATGACATTTAAAAACACTCCAATTGGAAAATGTCTTGATTAAGAAATATCAGCAATTTGTTAAATGTCTCCATAAATGGCCCCAAGATGGAAATTGAGTTTTATTCAGTGTTTGTTGGCTGGTGTGAATCAAAATCAAGAAGGATTTATTGAATAATCCTTCTTGATTTTGATTCACACCAGCCAATATAGAGAGGTTTTCAGCCCAAAACATGAACATTGGACGTCGCATGTTGCCATATGGCAATTCTAGAAGGTTGACAATGGCGCGTACTATGTCTAGCATGGCGAGTAGAAGTTTGGCTGAAACTTCATTTTTTTGTGTTTGGAGTTAAAATTATGACGTATTTTATTAAAATAATGATTACAATATTATTCATAAATGCTTAAATAAATAAACACGACTTTAATCCAGAAATTATTTAATTATTCAATTTTTTTGTAGGTGATGTAAAGTGCCTATAGAATTTACATATATTTTTGTTCATAATAGCTTATCATAATTCTGTAGGAGTAGGTTTGTTCTTTCACAGCATTTTCTACCATCAGCAGCGTAATATGTTTGTAAATTTTCTAAAAATTTCCCAGGCTGCTTTCAGATTTACGTAAGCCACTACTACTACCAACAAAAGTATGAGGTGGTCCTATTGTACAGTAGTAGACATGATGCTAATTAAAAATAATTATTTAGTGTTATTAATCATCCTATAAATACTTTAAAATAGTTTAATTTGTTTATTTACCTTTGCTGGTAACATTCGTCGTTGTTAAACGTTTCTGCCATTTTTCAACAGTATCCTATGAGTCCGTGCGTGACATGAACATGTGGCACAACGTATTTTACTTGGAGTTCAAATGTCAAACATGTACATCTACTTGCCATACAAGCTTAACGTTTGAATTTTTGCCGTAACATCTCTAATGTACAATACTTGTGGGTTTGAAACGGTAGATTTATGGTTATATTGATAGTGCAGTACACTGTAATAATGTATCGTATCTATGAGAATAAACAAGTGTTTAAACAGTAACGTGTTGTGTATTATTCTGGGCAGTCTCATGGATGAGAAATGTTAGTTTCTAAAATTTTGCTACAATTTTTTAGTAAAATTAGCTTAGCTTAAAATTCAATGTTGAAATTCTTCTCTGTTGCCTGTGATGCCATGTTTAATTTTCGTCAATGTTAAGCGTAACAAATTTTTTAAATAATAATTGTGTTCACTGTGTCATTAAAAATTATTTTTTTGTGTTGCACAAAGAAAATAAATATATTGAAAAACAAAACAACAACAAAAAAACTATATTTCAAAAGTTCGTTTTAATATAAAAATTGTTATGCATAGCAACATCTAGTATCAAAAACGTTCCGATGTAAACACGAAAATATTCGGGATTGCCCATGCAGGTCAATGAGGTCAACCTGAATATTTTCAGGAACAACACAGGACAGGTTAAATACTACAGAAAATTTTTTGCTAGCTTAAACTTTGGGTGTTTTATTTTTTTTATTAAAATACTTTTAAAAGTTAATGCAAATTTCATATTTAAATAATTTACTCAACTGTATATTTATTGTCAAATTGATAATTGTATCAAGCTTTTATTTTAATAAGTTGTAAAACAATTACAGGAAATGTTATACAGTGCCTCTTGTTAATCTGGTCATTCCTTGCAGAGCAGTGCCAGAGTATAGTGTAGGCCTAAAAGCAATGGATGACATGATCTGTCACTCTTTAGTACCAATTTTTTTTGGAGACAAGTGGGCAAATAATATAGCATGCAGAAATGAAACCAACTAAACAGGAAAATGGTGTGTGACTTGACTATGATTTCTCCAACAGGATCTCTGCTGTTTTTAACCTGGGAAATTTCATCAATTTTTTTAAAATTTACTTTTTCGTTATTTTATGTTAAAGTTGAGGAAATTTTGCAAATAGAAAGTATAATTAACTCACAAACCGTCAGAATATATTTGAATTTATTGATTTTAAACTTGCTTATTAGTTTTTTAAATTTTTGCTTGTTATGGCATATCACAGATTGTCAATAATCAATGTGTAGCTTATTTGCGACAGAACTCTGAAAATTCTTTACTTGTAAGAACCTGTAATATCTGAAATAATTGCATTGATGCTGTCTTAATTTTTAACCATGCCCAGTAACTTCAGTAACTGCGTTATGCCAGGTTGTGCAAATTGGGCAATGATACAAACAAGTATGAAGTTTTTCTTTATAAACCTTGTTATTAAAGCCAAATGAATTGCTGAATTATCGGGCTGTAAGCTCGATGCTATTAATAAAATAGCCAAGGTAGACAAATCAAGAATACTAGACAGCAAAAGAAGTATTGTAATGCATCTCGAAAATGAACTATAAATCTTCCAAGCTACAGGTGAAAAAACACACAACATCCGTCTCCTCAAATGCATTAATTAAAGACAATTCCGTCCACATCAATTGAATCAAAAAAAGGCATTCTATTAAAATAAGAATCAGATTGAGTGATCAGGGTATTGACTATCTTTGCTTTTTAAAATCTTATAAAAATTTACAATAATATTTTGTATTATGTTTTATTTAAAAAACAAAAATTGCCTTCTAACTTAGATGTTTGATCTAAGTTTTTTTTTTTTTTTAGTTGTAAGCAGTTTCCAACAAAGTTTAATAAATTTTTTCTATTTATGAAAATTTCTACGTAATTCAAAAGTAATTTTTAATATATGTTTCACGTAGCATTATTATTAATATGATTTTGGAAATTGCAGTACATATTAAGTACTTTAAAAAATGAAAAATAATTTATTATATCCCGAGATCCAGTTCATTTTTTTTTTCCGGAATCCTGGGACAAGTAAAAGACCGGGAAATGTGACTAACATTTTCATGGAAATGATCATGCTGGAGGATATGTCAGATTAGTGAGGGTTTATTATATACTGTATATTACTGCTAAAGCCTATGAATAATAAGAAGTTAGAATTAAGGACTTAAAATTTGCTACACTGTGGTTTAATATTCAGACAAATCACATGCTATATACAAAAAAAATCTGTTTGGTTTGGGGGCAATTTTTACATAAATTATTTGGTTTAATCCTTTAATAGCATTAGTGCCCCATGTGTCTTGTCAAAATTCAAAATTTTTGTTTTATCCAGTTGAGATATAATGCAAATGAGCAATTATTTATTGTGATATTGCAACATTATTTTAAATTTATTTAATTTAAAATATTTGCTCTCAATTTTAGTAGTATCTTATAAGTCTACAATTTTCAAAGTGCAGCCCAAATAGATGTGTGCATGCATGTATAATTTTGTAATGGGTGTTTTTACATTCTTGGGCTCGTGGAGTGTCAAAACATTGAATTGCAAAAACCAGGGAAACCAAAATTTGACTGATCACAATACTTTTTTCTGTTGTTTTATAACATCTAGAAAAGTAAAATAACATGTTAAAATAAGAAAAATCTTCCTAAGGCTAAGACGCCACTACCGTAAAAATGGCGTAAAAACCCCTCGCCGTAAAAGCTTTTAATCACATGAGCCTGATATCTTACGCCTGAGCAGGCTGTAAAACCAGTGTAAAAGCGAGTTGAGCTATGTTCAACTTTCGACGCGAATATGGCCATAAAGAGGTACCTTACACCAATCAGAAGTCAGTGAAATCTAGGTCATCGTGACACTAGCTAAAATGGCGGAAAACGAGTTTTTGTGTACATTCTCTCGTGGCTACCCTAGAATAGATCCGGAAAGATTTATCGAAAGTATTCGTGTATCTACGACAAGAGATAACCTGATTATAGTAATGGATACCAAAAGAAATCCTTCAATTTAGAGGAGTATATAATAAAAAAGCTAAGCTTTTAAAGTGCTGTATATTATCTTAATAATACGATAATAAAAGTTAGTATATTAAAGTAACGATATTATTTTTACTATATTTGTAATTATAGTACAGAAAATACTCATAGAATATAATCATTGTCTTTTTATCGATATATCACATATACAACCGTCTTCCGTTTCCACCAATTCACGTGCGAAGAAGTATTTACTTTCGACACTTTGGGCAGCACCGTCGGCGTAAAAACTTCGCCCTGGCTGGACCTCCACTGTAATCCCAGCGCAAATGCAAATAGGTCACGTGATTAAAAGTTTTTACGGCGAGGGGTTTTTACACCGTTTTTACGGTAGTGGAGTCTTAGCCTAATTGTCCTATAATAGTTTTTTGTATAGATGGTTGTATTTAGTGATTTAGGTTTTAACTTAAATATTAAACTACAAATAAAAAAATATACTAATCATAAGAATTATATCTGTATAATTTTTATTATATTAAGAAGTTTCAGAAAAATGTTTTTTCTTTTTTTTTTTCATTAATGATAGTTGTTAATTTCTGTTAGTATTAATCTTTACATTAGAATTTCACTTTTTATTAAAACATATTGTGAAATAATTTTAAAAGCCTAACTAGAAAAAAGTTTTGAGATTGAAACTTAAAACTACTAATATGGATGTTTAATAATTCAGAAGAAAACCTTTTAATAATTAATATTACCAACCTCACAACCATCTAATGCAATAAAAATTTCTTTATTTAAACATTTTGAATCCTCTTAAACAATCTTCAAGAAATAGCACTTTCTAAAAGAAATTTTAAGAATGTTCTGCATTTGTACAAAGTTTTTCCTATACTTGTACAAGTACAGTTCATATATAAGTAATTTTTACACATTATAATATACAAATTTTCTTAACTTGTTTAATTTTTATTTTTAAATTTTAGGATTCTGGAAAACCAGAAGCTCAAGCAACTGTGAAAAAAGTTTTTATTGGTGGTCTGAAGGAAGATGTTGAAGAAGATGATTTGAGAGAGTATTTTGATCAGTTTGGAAAAATTGTAAACTGCAGTATTGTTACTGAAAAAGAAACAGGAAGAAAAAGAGGATTTGCATTTATTGAATTTGATGATTATGATCCAGTAGATAAAATAGTCTGTAAGTTATATTTATTTTATGAAATTTATATAGATTGAAGTAGTTTCTGTACTATTGGAAAAGTTTGTTATTGAAATGAAACTAAGAGTAACATTGTGACCAGTTTTATACTTTATTGTAAGATTGAAAACTTCAGGATTTTAAATCACATGAATGTGGGGAATTTGCTAACTTCATATTATTTATGTATGTGTGTATTGGTCCAGTATAGAAATTAAATAGGAACTATCTACAGGGCTGGAAAGGATTCTGATAGATGTCATATTTGTGAAATTCATTTCATAAATAATCACTATTTCTTATCGTGTAAGATGATAATTAAGATGCACGTGAAATAATTACATTTCATTAATATAGTAACTAATGCTTATTTTGGATTTCATAATTTTTTTAAATTTAAAAAATTTGTTTCTTCCTTGAATTTTAATTTTGCATTTTTATATTTTGAATATCCAAAAAATCATTGGAAGAAGTCCTACATATAAAATAAGAAGTTTATTATTTTTATTATTCTGAATATATTTTTGGTTATATATTTATATATATATATATATATATGGTAAATGACGGTTAGTCTTTAATTATTATTATTAAGCATTACTCATGTTCAGGCCGTTTCAAAAGGAAAAGAATGAGTTTACAAATTCTCGTAGGGCTCATACCATTATGTCACCAGAAGATATGGCAGCCGGTAAAAAATCCTATTGGCCAGAGTTGGAGATAACAGGAACAAATTGTAATCTCAGTCCGGCACTCTGGAAAATGAATCATTTAACTTCTCTGTACCTGAATGATAACAATTTGTCCCACATCCCTCCAGAGATTGCTAGACTTAGTTGCCTCACTCATCTAGATGTATCATCTAATAAATTAAGACATTTACCACCTGAACTTGGTGATATTGTTTCATTGAGTGAATTGTTGCTCAATAACAACTTTCTTCGAAGCCTCCCATTTGAACTTGGAAGATTATTTCAACTAAGCAATCTTGGTTTAAAAGGCAATCCACTCTCTCCTGAACTTTTTGTCATTTATAGTGAATCAAATGGGACTCAAAAGTTGCTATCATTTCTTCTAGATAATCTTTCAGTTACATCTTCAGAACCACCTGAAAGACCATGGGTAACAATTAATCCTCCAACAAGAACACGGCCAGCGTGTGTTTTTACTGTGATGTGTTATAATGTCTTGTGTGATAAATATGCCACAAGACAAATGTATGGCTATTGTCCAAGTTGGGCTCTGTCTTGGGAATACAGAAGGAAAGGAATTATGAATAAATTCGGCATTACTCTGCAGATATAATATCACTTCAAGAGATAGAAACAGAACAGTTTTACAACTTCTTCTTACCTGAATTAAGACGAGAAGGGTTTAGTGGAATATTTTCTCCAAAATCCAGAGCCAAGACAATGTCAGAAGGAGAAAGGAAACATGTAGATGGATGTGCAATCTTTTATCGTGCTAGCAAGTTTACATTAATAAAAGAATATCTAGTTGAATTCAATCAACTTGCAATGGCAAATGCAGAAGGTTCTGATGATATGCTAAACAGAGTTATGACTAAAGATAACATTGGATTAGCTGCATTATTTCAAATTAAAGAAGGGGCATATTCAAATGGTCTCCAACCAGAATTGAATCATGCACAATCAATTCTAGCATGTACAGCTCATATTCATTGGGATCCAGAATTCTGTGATGTTAAACTTATCCAAACCATGATGCTAATGCATGAACTTTATACTATTGCTGAAGAAGCCAATGCAGTATTTTATCCAGGTTCTCAGAAACACGATGTCAACAACATTCCTCTTCTTCTCTGTGGTGATTTTAATTCTCTACCAGAATCAGGTGTTATTAGAGAGGTTGAGGCGCACGTTTTAAACGTGTAAACGTGTACGTGTGACGTTCGGCGCCGCTTTCCCGTAAGCCTAAAAGTTTGACAATGGTGTTTGGATAGTCGGTGGAATTACGCTCGACATTCCAAACACCATCGTCAAACTTTTAGGCTTACGGGAAAGCGGCGTCGAACGTCACACGTACACGTTTACACGTTTAAAACGTGCGCCTCAACCTCTCTATTGAGGTCGTATCAACTGGTAGAGTTTCTGGCAGTCATCCTGATTTTAAAGATTTTAGATACAAAGAAAGTTTACGGAAATTTAATTATTGTGATGCAACAAATGAATATACTCATCCATTTCGTATCACAAGAACATATAATGATGGAGTGATGCCATACACTAATTACACTTTTGACTTCAAGAGAATTATAGATTATGTATTTTATTCAAAACGACACATTACTGAATTGGGAGTATTAGGTCCGTTGGATGCCGAATGGATGAGAGATAACAAGATAGCCGGTTGTCCTCATCCGCACATTCCTTCCGATCATTTTCCACTTCTGGTGGAGCTTGAGCTATCTTTGCCTACACCATCCACCCTCATAATCCCAAATGACCTTATATTACAAAGATAGCAGTGTTAGAAAGAAGAAATTGTTTATATTGTTTATGGATAATAGTTGTCATCACTGTGGTTTTAATTCATGAAAAGAAATCTTTATAAATCAGGACATATTTTAATCATTTTATGGCAATCCCAGCAAGAAAAATTATCGTTTCACTGTTTGAAGGACATCAGGAATTTAATCACTATTTCATCTTTCAATCAGATGAGCTGCAAATCAAAATAGTGTAGGCTCTGTAATGAAGCTCAAAAATTATCTGCCAGCCATACTTTGAAGATCATTTTATTATCCCATAAAACAACTCACAAATGTGAATATGAAATCAAATACTGCTTTATGATCTTTGGTATACAAAGTAGACTGTAAAGACAAAAATAGCACAGTTTTTATGGCATTGTTCTTATACGATACCTGACTGTTTTATTAATATCCCATTCCCAAAATTGTGGTGACAGTTTATAAAAATTACCTGGGATAACCTGACATAATTGGGGATTTTTTTCATTGTTTTTCTTTCCTATTATAACTTCTTATAAAAAAAATAGAAAAAAATAAAAAATTTGGTAGTTAGTATTTGGTAAAAGGGTGAGTTCTAGATCATTCACAGGCTAGTTTAGTTGGGTCAAGATAAAATGACATATATATATCTTGTAAACATATATACATATATATATATCATTATAGAAGGTCAGATAATATAAGACATAGATAGACCAGAAAAAATTTAATAATGTTTGTAATTATTATTTTTTTGTCTTTGTACACCGTCCAGACTTACAGTCAAACACGGCAATGTACAATTATTTACATTTTTAATTTTTAATTACTTCATAAAATCTTCATTGGATTATGTCTTCCCCTCTCTCTATTAAGCAGTACAATACCAAGAAACGTTTTTTGCATTGTCATTCGACAGCTTCGTCAAATGATATCGCACGTTTGGACACTCTAGTGTCAACACTGTCCAGTTTTTCTTATCTTTGTATGTTGTAATTGTAAAATACTTAATTGGTGGCAGTGCCACAGTAATTACAATAATATCTTAGAAAAATCAGCTGGGATTTGGGTTAAATTTAGATGTTGGGTTCTCCACCATGAAGTACACTATTGTAAATGAGTAATGTGCTCGTTAAACATTTTCATACAGATTTAATAGCGGCTTAAAATTTTTGTTGTTCACATAATTTTGTTTGTAAAGAAATATTATTATCTATTGTACAAATGTTAAAACTGCCTTGAAAGAAAATGAATTGTTAAATGTAAAATGAAAAAAAAAAAATATGCAACCAAGAACCAGTGAGAATTTCATTATTATTTCTATAACTTTCTACATCAAATTAATTAATGCTTCAAATTTTTGTGGTTTGAAATTTGGTAATAAATTTATAGTTAAAATTAAGACATTTCCTATGATTCAGTAAAATTAGAATATTTTATGCCGTTCTTCTGCTCAGAACCCATTGCACAATTACAAAATGTATTCTAATACTCATAAAGAGGGAAAAAAAAAGTCCAACACCAGTACCTGTTGTCATTGTGTTCAGAGATGATGCTTGTATAAAATAAGACATTGGTGGGTCTAATTTTCTAGTATTCTTGACCTTTTTACAATTAGGTAGCACTTACCATTGTTCACCCTTCCATGTACACCGTGCTTCATCATTGTAATCTGTACAGAGAATGACTGTACATTGACGAAGTATATTAAAATGTTTTGCATTAAATTTGTACTATTGTGAAATTTGCTTCATTTATTATTTCTATCAAAATGTATGTAATTTACTCTTAATTTTGCAATTTGTGAAAACTGGTTTTAATTTTTTGATTCATTTTTTAATTCAGAAATGTTAGTATTATAATATGACCAGAAATTTGACATTTTTTAATTCTGATGTAATGGATGATATTTTTACTGATTATTACAGTTCTTATGATTTGAAAAAGCATCTTATGAATTTGAGATTTTTTTCATATAAATACATCAATATATATATATTTATATATATATTTAATGTATAAAATGATCAATAATATAATAAAGTTTATAAAAACAGTATCATTTACATTGAGTTAACTTTTAGATAAACGTTAATATTTTGTTTTTGAAGCAATTTTTCCTATTAAAAATATATTTTATTAATAAAATTTCAAATTAAGATTAAATACAAAATTTTATGCATATATCTAATAAATATACTATGGTAGATCACATAACAATAATTCAGAAAACAGGGGGGAGTTTACATGTTATTTCAGTGTCATGAATAAATCCTAAAATTTCAATTTTAGTTGCAACATTAATCATTATTTCTGATTTAAAATACCGGTACATTTCTTTTAAACACTGGGAGAACAATTTTCTAGTTTCCAGCTTTGTACATATTTCTCTATTCTTCATATACAAATATTTCCTTAAATTTCTTCTTGTTTTTAGATTTACCATTTACCACACTAGTCGTATTTCTAACCTCAACTATACATCACATCAACAGTAGCATTTTACATTCAATTCTCGCACGTTGCTTTCCAAACCTAAAAGAAATTTCCATACAAAATTTATAGCAAATAAATCATTTTAATTATACAAACAGAAGCTTCTGAAAAAAGCTATCCTTTTTCTGGTTAGGAATATACAAGCCATCTAACACTTATAAGATGTTTGACAACTTCATAAGTTTATTCATAGGAAAGGGGGAAAAGTCATCTATTTATAAAAACTATTCTTAGTTATTTTACTTTTCTGTGTATTAAGATCTTAAAATATTGAATTGCATGTTGTATTCCATATGTTGATATCATAAAATAATGAATATTGTAAATTTTATTGAGAGAAATAATTCATTAATAAATTTCTCGATAATAATCTGAATTAAAATAAATTTTACCTACCTGACCTAAAAATTGGAAGCCGTATTTATCAGCTAATTCTCTAGCAGCATCAGGCCCTTCAGTAACTTGTACTACGAATTGATCAGTATAAATATCGGCACAATTAACAGTTTTAATTAGAATAATTGTAAACAGAACAGCAAGCAACTGCGATCCATCACCCCAATTAGAAAACANTTCAATATCGCAATTACATTCCGAATCGCTAGCCACAATATAAGGGCTAAAATTAAAAATAAAATAATAAAAACTTACTTGGTGAAATAAAATGTGTGGTGGATGTACAATACATACTGCTATTGAGAAAGAATCTGCATCTCTATGATTAATACACCTTGCTTTTTACTTGTGCTTTATATATATCTAGCTTTTCAAGATCCCTGATTGTATGTTTGTTAATTGTAGGCCTAATGATGAAGCCTGGTCCCATAAAACATTAACATCATGTTGGTTGGCAAATGATGCTAGAATCATACTGTCTAGGTTCTTGTTAACTGAGTACTTGTGTTCTTTGATCCTATATGACCCTATGCTCTAAGGATTGCAAAGTAGCTCCCACATAAACTATATCAGAATCAAACTGGTGGTCTTTTATTGGTATGGAGTAAATGCCCATCAAAGAGTTTTGATTTTCTTTCTTGTTATCATCCCTTAATGACTTGTAAACTGTTGGATTACGTCGATAAGCGATGCATAGATTATTGGCATTTGCAATTTCGTGTAGCATTTTTCTTAAGAATCTATCTATATAACCCATTCAATGCATATCTGTCTGCGTAACAGTATGCCGAAAACGGGCACTAGAGGTGCCGTAGCGATGATTTTAAATTAACAATAAATTATTTTTATTTGTAATAGGAATTTATTATTTATACCACAGAATGGTATAAATAATTATTTTATGCCTTGATTAACCTTGCACCGCACATTTACAACATCCCATGACTTTTAGTGAATGTCGCGCATTGACTTACGGGAAATTTGTTGAAAAAATGGCGGATACGTTTAAAATTGAGGTTTACAAGCAAAGATAAGTAAACAAATTAATCCCAGAACATAACGCTGCATCTTTAACCCTTTCTTTACCACCGGCGTAAAAATACGCCGGAGCGTACACCGTAATTTTTAATGCTAATGTTTAATTAAACATAAAAAATACTTTAAACTGAAAAAAAACGAAAAAAATGCGTTAATTTTGAAGAAAAAGCTTCAAACTTTATTTTCCTTTGTCTCGTCTTTCTGTGAAATATAACACCGATGAGTTATTGTTTACACAGCTGGGTGACCTTGAACACAGCTGGAGTCGGATTTCCCGGGGCATTCTCATAAACGTCTCGGGAGGACAAGGGTTTAAAGTAGGGTGAAGGTGAATTAATCGTATATTTTTAAATGTTTTTAAAAAATTGAAATTTTAATTGCGATTTCCGACCCCCCTAATTAATTAAATTAATATAAAATAAAATATATTAATTAAAAAAATTAAAAAACTATCGGAGGTCGTTTTTGACATCAAAAAGCAGCTTTTAATAACTTTACCGAAAAAAAATCCGTGCGCTACAACTTAGGAACCATGAAATAAATTTGATAAAAAACTCCCATTGAAAAACAATTGAGCCATAATCAAGCCTTAACAAAGGCTCATTAAAATCGCGATAAAATTTTTTCGCGTGGACAAAAAATTCTGAAAAAATTTGGGGACCTAAAAAACATTTTAAAAATTCAAAAAAAAAAATTTTGGGAAAGGGCCGAAAGTACCGAGTTTTATGAAACTCTATGGAACTTGCCCGAGGTTTTTCGGGATGTTGATTTTAAAGGGTTAACATGCCTAGGATCTACCGAATGATTTGGGATGATGATAGTATTTAGACCTGGTTTGCGGTAAATGTTTGTCCATATTTCACCTTCCTTGCAGGTGATATTAATATCGAGGAAATGAACATTATTGTAGCTTTCCTGGTGGAGCCGTAAAGTTAAACCAAAGTTATTATCATTGATATTATTTAAGAATTGCTGGGTATTTTGTTAAATTCTCCACAGAATGAATATGTCGTCAATGTATCTGGAGTATAGAATAATATCTTTTTGGAATACAGGAAGAATAGCACTCTCAAGTTGTCATACACCAAATCACATATTATAGATGACATTGGGCTACCCATTGAAATGCCTCTACCTTGCAGGAAAGCACTCCCTTCAAACTCAATAAAAAAATGATGTATAACATATTAAATCAGCCAGCTCTAGGGCGTGTTTATGGTGTTTCCTGGAATTTACCAACATCGAGAATTCCATTGAGCTACCTTTTCATAAATTACTGATGATTGGATGCAATGGACCAAACATAAACAAAGTATTGCGTCTCATAAATGAGGAAATTCTGACAACTCACAAAAAAGGCCTCATCAACATAGGGACTTGCAGCATTCATACAATCCACAATGCCTTTGTGAAAGGCCTGAAAGAGTTGGGCAGAGATGGTGGTGATCTCATCATAGCAACACAGCTTTTTTGATGGGTGGCCCTCTAGGTGGGATGAATACACGGAAATTCAAGAGAAACTTAATTTGCCATGCAGCAAATTTATGAAATATTCATCAACTAGATGACTGGTGTTTGGTCCTGCCGCAAAACGACTGATCAAACAATGGGAAGGACTCGTATTATACTTCCTAAAGCACATTCTTCAAGAATCCCAGCTTAATGAATAGTGTTTCATATAAGATTATCTGAAAGTCGTTGAAGTGTTCTACTATCAAAGCTAAACTCTATTTTGGAATATCTAGTGCTGAACCAGTGGCATGCCGTGACATTTGATGATAGGGAAGCTGTGTTTCTGTAAGAAGCTGACTTCCAGGGACAATCAATTAATTGCACATTAGTGATGAACTAGGGTCCATTTGTATCATTTGTTTGATAAGCCAGTAAAAACTGCACACTTCTCTAAATGTATTTTTAATTAATATCACAATTACATTCTGAATCGCTAGCCACGATATAAGGGCTACAATTAAAAATAAAACAATAAAAACTTACTTGGTGAAATAAAATGTGTGGTGGATGTACAATACATACCTGGTACAAAATATTCTTCAATTGTATGAATATACTTTTAAAGAAAATTATAATTAAATATAGCTTTGTAAAGGAATGTTCATAAAAATAACAAAATATTCTTTACTTTTTAAAACGTAGAACAATCCACTTAGTCAAATTGCACCCTACGAGTGGCTAATGGATAGAATCAAAGACGGTTGCAGTGCAAATCCCCAGGGTGCCAATACTGGTCAATGTCAAATGCGTCTTTTCTTGCATCACTCGTATACCTCAAAGGACACGACAGGGTTGTAGATTTTAAATGTTTCTCACCATAGCTGTAAAAATCTATATATGTTAAACTTAATAGTCATTTATTTTCCAACTAATTTGTTTTAGGACCAGGAGTCCACGGAAATTTCCAAAATTTACAACTTTTCAGTCACACTCATTGAACTGGAAAAATTTCTGCCAAAATTTTGGCTCTTTCAGCAGGATTTTATTTATGTCCCCAATTCCGTAATCTCTTAATGATTTGCCTTCTTTTTAAATAGAAATAAGTTGAAACCGGTTACTTTGTATTTGAATATTTGTAGTCTTGAGGGAAAAGTGAAAAGACAAATTTTTATGGCAATGAACACATAAATCATAAATTTAAGGAAAATAAATTCCAGAGCTTTTTCTGTACCTTATGCATCTCTCTCATTCATTAAATTTAGTTGTAAATGATTCTACCAACGGTTAATTTTTTAACATTGTACAAGAATTGTACATGTTTTTTCTACTTCCCCTTATAGATGGGACATACGAAATCATAATATCACTGATTTAGCATTGAAATCTGTAAGTAATACAAGATGGGAGAGCAGAATAAAAATATCAAATATTTTAATGGATTTTTTTAAACTCCTGTCAACTATACAGAACTATTATAAAAACATATCAGTAAATTCTTATCTGTTGGGTTAAGTTATAAATCTACTCATGGTTCACATAATGGGGAGAGGGAGGCCAAATATCTAGCAGGTAGGTGGCTAATAGCCCAGAATTAGTCTGGGATAGAATCATTGGAAGTGTTATATGTGTGTATCTTCCTTCAGCTAAACTGTGTGAGGTTGGTGCTCTAAAGCGAATGTGTATAATCTGGCTGTTTGGAAGCTGACCCAGTTTTGACAATACAGCGCTTTCATTCTGCCACTGATTTGAATATACAATTGCATTCTTATTTTTTCGCATGTAGTATAGAAATTTGTAATAAGATACATAATGCGGTTATAATAAAATTTTAATTAATCCAAAATATGTTAAAATATGAAAATTGTGCAATATGTATTTATTTTTTAGAAAATACAAGGGAAGTAGCACTTCCACCGCTTCCAATGACGGCACACCACTGTGCTGAACTATTCACAAAGTTTACTGGGCATTTTCAGTGCAGTGGTTCTTTAACCACTCAGCAGTGAGCGACGACTATAGTTGTCAAGGGCAATCATGTAGCAGTGGTGAGGGGGAACTATAGTTGTGAAATTCTTTTGGGGGTATCACCAAAAACTAGCCTAAAACTATCACACAAAAAATTCACATAAAAAATGAATTATGTAACAATAAAAAAAACTTTTCTTTACTAGACATAACTGTTTACAAAATCTTTTCCCAAAACAGTAATGAAAAAAAAATGCGTGGAAAAATACTATAAAAATTTCCCGTAGAACCATACCCGACTAGTCCACTGTTGAAAGGTTAATACATAAACTTTATAGTGAATTGGTTACTCTGGTGTGAATAAAATTTAGTATGATGAAGAGGAGAAAACAAGAGAAGTGCAGAAACTGCAGCATTACTTAAACAAAAGAAAATCATCTTTAATTACAAATTTTTTTTAACAAGAAATCAAAAAATGTACCTTGAAATAAATGGCATTTGAAATTTGACATGTTGTATGGAGACATACTCTGGTAGTTATGTTACTCTTCCATTTCCTTTGCTGTAAAACATAGGGACTCTGTACAGGGCACGAGAAAACTTAATGCAGGCCTATTCTGGCTTAATGCAGTCTTACTGGTCACTTTTCTGGCGTATAAACTCAGCCTAACTATTTTCATGTTTAATTTTTTCAGTCCAATTAAAAATCAATCTAATATCATATGCAATGTTATTGATACAAAATGTGTTTGTGTTTTTTTTTAATAATGCCTCTCTTATTTCACTTGAACACTATTAGCTTTTTTTCGGTGTGAACTTTTTTTTCACTGCCATGACTGCGTTAAGCCCTGCTTTTTGCCTATGATTTTTAAACATCCTTAAGTAAAACATTCTTCTCAAAGGAAGTGCATACCATATTACCTCAAACTGAATGAAAACTGCTGGCTAGATTAATAAGAAGCAAACGAAAAGCAATAGCAGATAAAGAAATGCAAGTGTACCTGGTCCATATACGATTTTCAAAACAGTGTGATGCAAGCAGATTATACTAGCAATTGGATAAAAAAGTAAATTTAATGAACTGCAGGTGGTCATTCACTTTTCTGAATATAGATAATTTTTAACAAAAATTTTCAGATGATTCATTCATTCCCTGTGCAGTTTTTCTTTGTCACAGAAAAAATTTGACAATTTAAGCTAATAGGAAGTACCAGAGATGGCCACTTTGATTTGGCATAGTTTGATAAATATAAATGCTACTACTACTGGTAATTCATGGTAAAACCACTTGATGTATTTCTCAAGCATCTGTAAGAAAAATGAACTTAAAATTTTCCATGTTGTTTATGTAAGGTTAAATAAGTACAATAGAACATCTATATTCGTCATTAATCTGTTCCCAAGGACCTAACAAATATGGAATATGACAAATATAGAAACAATTTTTCTGATAATAAATAATTTACATTCTATTAATCCGTTCCCATCCTGAAAAATAGGTACAAGAATAAAAATCATGTTTTTTTTGTCAATGTCCCTTTATTACCTAAAAATCAATTAAATTTCCCTAAGAACCTAGAGTGGAAACAACTTGAAAGAGGGAGAAATTTCAACCTCCCCATTTTTCCAAGGTAAACAGTTGCCCATCTCGACAACTATTCCCACACTACGAACTTAAAAGTTGATAGTAAACATACAATTGCGTCATTTTATTTGGGTTCCGGGGACAACTCTGACCTCCCCGCACACCTTTTACCTCACAACTAATTAGTCACATGACAGTTTTCCCACTGCAAAACGATAAAAGACATTTCTCTCCCCACTCCGGGGAGTTACTCATCGACGGTAGTAGTACCACATACTCTAGGATTTACCTTTAATTTATGCCCTACGTTTGTACTCTAGGATATCCACATCTAGAAAGAGGTATGGAACCCACTTCTGTGAACTCTCTCGGCCCCTTCGTGCTTTACGGACTCAGATTTTTCACTTGGAATTCCGCAATGGTAGATTATTGTATAATCTAGGTAGTTAATCAATAAATCGTTGTTTCTTTGTTAACTTGGTTTCCTCTTTTACTTGTATATCATCTGTCGCCTCTCCAACAGCACTCCTCCCTCCTACACTCAACCCGGAAAATTTGTCCTGTTCTCTCGGGATAAATAAAAGAAAAATTAAGCCATCTCTGACTAGTGGCTTTCGAGTCCCTCCGACTTGAAATCCGATCCACGGAGGTACAACGTAGTCATACCTCCTTTGTTCTCACATTAAAGATATAGTGGTAGAAGAGGAAGAACAGTACCAGAAGAAGACATATCAATTAAAACATTAGGCAATTCCAATTATGATCTTTTTTGCCGATGATTCAGTAGCACTCGATTTAATAAAGAACTTGTCCGGTGTTATATGTTTTTGTCTGCTTTTTAAAACTTTTTTGAAGTAGGCAATTACATTATCATTGAATGTAATTGTATTGTACTATAGCAACATTTCGGTGCCACTTTCGAGCGATTGGAACTTTGTTTCTCGCATTCATTATTTTTCAATAACTCAACAACACATGACAACCGCACAAAGCAGACTGATTAACTATTGTTAGCTAACACTGCTAGCTGATTGGTGCAAGCATGTGATTGTAGTACCACTTCCAGTGTTGGGAATGACGTGAATATGGAAAAATAAAAAAGTCATCAAAATGTGACGAATATTGAATATTACGAATATAGAGCTTCTACTATATTGTGTTAACAGTAGCATAATTGAGTGGATAAGGTATTTGACAAATATAGCAGGGGTGCACAACCTGCGGCCCGCGGGCCACATACGGCCCCCTATCAATGTTTATGCGGCCCGCGGTCTCTTCTTTCGAAGTTTCTAAGTGTAAAACTTTTTCCCTTTTACAAAGTCATTAGCATCCAACTGTTTTATGACTTTCCCTGAGGTGAGAAATGGGGGATTGTTCTATAAATAAGTCTATTTCTATCTAACACTTTCTGGTTTAGATATCGAATATTTTAAAATGATGTTAGAACGTCATTTCCGATGTTATCCGGAAGTTTCTATTTTGGTGGAAAATCTTCAATTTTATGCTTCGGAAAACTTGCCTATTCGTCTAAATAGCGTCAAATAACAAAAATAAGTGAAAATAGCGCTGAAAAACCATGAAAATAACGATTTTTTAGCATTTGTTTACATTCTAGATTCTGATTGGTATAGTCGAATTTGAATCAATCTTTTCTGAAAAGACGCTTATTCGTCAACCTAATGTCATTCAAACTAGAAAAAAACTAACCAGAGTTCAAAAAGGAATGTACAAAAAGCTATAAAACCAATAATTTACAACAATATCTCTCCATAGACAAAGAATAGAAAAAAAATTTTTCACATCAAATTTATTATTATTAAGTTGGACCAAGAAAATTAATACTGTAGTTGGAATAGAGTCATTACGACTAAAAGGAAGCCATTTGCATTAAAATATTTTGGATTTAATAATTATTACAAACCGCGTCAAGCCATAAACTTGTCAACAAAGAGGGTTGTAAAATGATTCCGTGTAGCTAGAAAGCTGCGGTTTTTTTTGTTTGAAAGAAAACAGATATATTTAGGTTATTTAAGTAGTAAATTAATTGGAACTTTTTATTTACTTTTATTTTTACATTCTTTTTTTCGTAAATTTAAAATTAAATTATTATTTTTAATTTTTATTTTATTTGAAATTTAACAATCGTAAACTGTGATATATTTAGGAAAAAAAAAAAAACAGATTGATTCTAGCGCCAATTTGAAACGAGATATCGCAATTTTAATAATTATATTTAAAATATTCAGATTTTCCACTGCACTGTGTTAATCACTTTTGATTCATTTCTGAACACGGGGGTAAAACTGACGGGCCATAAATATAATTTAGGTAAGAATGGTAACCACATTTATGATGGATTAGTGTCCTGCACCTGGCATGTTGACGATCTGACTCACAAATTCTGAGAAATGGTGGAGACGCCCGGACAGGGGTCGAACGAATTAAGACCTGCCTGGCCACGTGTGCGTAATAGTCTTCTGTCCCCGCCTCTTTAGTCTTTGGTCAGAGTGGATACAGAACAAAGCACGTGGTAGTCTAGCTTGCCTTATCTCAAACATGATTTGTTGCGGGCCTCAGAATTTTCGGCACAATGAGACATTGTTTTGCAGAGTGAACAGTATGGCGCCGGGCATTAAACGCAAGGTCAATCGCGAGAATCATCAGTTTCAAGAAGTGGAAGTGTGGACTAACAAGTACTGTTTTGTGCAACAGAACAACAGCATTATTTGCCTTTTGTGCAATGGAACAATAGCAGTGCCAAAAGAATTCAACCTGAAGCGACATCATGAAAGCCAACACAAGGATTTCCTTCTGCAAGGTACGGAACGCAAACGGAAAATCGAATCGTTACGACGATCACTAATCAGCCAACAAAATGTGTTCAAGAAACAATCTGGAGAATTGGATGCGGCTGTTGAAGCCAGCCTAGAAATATCTGCTTTAATAGCCAAGAATGGGAAACCTTTCACAGATGGCGATATGATAAGAAAGTGTCTTATCATCGCAAGTGAGATGTGTCCTGAGAAGACAGTGTTTTCAAACAATCAGTCTTAACCACATGATGATACAACAAAGAATCTCGCAAATTGCATCAGACATCACATTAATCACTTGGAGGTCCGGCCCCCAGTCAGTAAACTTAATCCTAATTTGGCCCTTCTTCAGAAAAGGTTGTGCTTCCCTGAATATACTGTATGTTACAAATTTGAATCATACTTTTTAAAGACTTTCTCTAATACGTGTTGAAATGAATTATTGGGGCAATGAATTTATTCATTATTAATTTTGTATAATTACAAATATCAAGTTTTGTAATTATCTATCTATATAACCCATTAAACGCATGTCCGTCTGTTCGCATAACGGTATGCCAAAAACGGACACTAGAGACGCCCCAGCGATGATTTTAAATTAACAATAAATTCTTTTTATTCGTAATAGGAATTTATTAGTGATATGAATTTATTGTTTATACCACGGAATGGTACAAATGATTATTATGTGCCTCAATTAACCTCGCGCCACATGTTTATAACATCCTGTGACTCTCAAGTCAGTGAACATCTCACATTGACTCACGGGAAATTTGTTGAAAAAATGGCGGCTACATTTAAAATCAAGGTTTACAACCGAAGGTAAATAAACAAATTAAACCATTTTAAAGTTTTATAGAATGTTTAATAGATAGAAATATAGATCTGCATGACACGATTGGGACTTTAACAGAGATGTAGAACATATTGATAGGAACAAAAAGTTAAAGGAACCGTGCCTTGTGGGGAATTTGTAAAGAACGCCCACTAGGGGGTGTCCCGGGCTACTAGTAACACAGATTTAATGTGCAACAAAAACAATAGAAATTTTTTACTTTTTATAATGTTGTATTATATCAGCAACAGATGTCAAGTATATAGAAAGTTCCTTTTTTGTCTTGAATTATTGGTGTATCAAGTTGGAATAGGAATGTATTGTTTTTATTTAGGTTTTGATCATCATTGACAAGTGAAGAGAAGTGATGTAACTGATGAGTTTATAGATTCTTAAATTTTGAATTATATTCAAAAATTAATAGATTTTTTTTTTATTTAACTTTTTGTATACTACATCCATTGTATATTAATAATAAATTGTAAATGAATTCACCTTAAAATAACAGTAAATATATTTTATGTAAAAAAATGTATTTCTAGTGAAAAGACATCACTTGTTAAAAGGGAAAAGAACAGAAGTGAAGAAGGCTTTATCAAAACAAGAAATGGAAAATATTAAAAGGAACAAAGAAATGAAACAAGGACGAGGATCATCTGGTAAGTTAATCACTTTATCTAGATAAGGCAATTTGCAAATGGTATATTAAATTGACGAACATCTAAATATTTAGGAAACCGAGGAGGAGGAGGTGGTGGTGGAGGTGATTGGGGAGGCCGTGGTGACTTCGGAAATAGTGGATTTGGAGGTGGATATGGAAGCTCTGGTAACTTTTTGAAGTTATTATAATGGGGGGCTGAAAAGTTTACACTATTGAATATAAACAATTTGATAAATATATATTCATTTTTAACAAAAAATCTTCTAGCAATAGTGTTTTATTTTCTTTAACTTTATAAAAGTGTGGTTTTTCTAGCTCTTAAAAATAAGCTTTTACAGTTTAATTTTCAGGTAGTGACAGCACTTGAATGATTATATGCATTATTCTGATGGAAAAATCACATTTTTATTCCAGATCATTTTTTAATTATATCTGACTCTTTAATTTATTTAAGTGTTGCATAATAATTTCCAGTTGTTTTACCTTTCTTGAGATAGTATATTAACAAGATACTTCTGCTGTCCAAAAGATACATAGCTGAAAAACCTTTTTATTTTTATTTTTATTTTTTGTATAGAATTTCTACATTTGTCCACAATTTTGACTGTTTGGGTTCTAGTGTTAGCAATTTGTATCAATGCAAACTGTTGCATTGATACAAATTTCTAGGGGAACAGTAGTTTGTTTTGCTTTATTGAAAATTTGTATTAACTGTTTTCAGAGTCATGGTTGTATAATTTAAGGCTTAATAGACTATTGGAACCTCTAGATTATATTTTGAATTAATTTACTAAACAAAGTTAAATAAAATTAAATTTATTTACAAAAATAAATTAAATGATGTGTGGCGACTAGTTGCCAACAAAAGAGTTCAGGTAGCACAATTGAATAGGAGTTCGTACTCTAGACGAGGAGTCGACAAAAAGACGAAGGCACGTGTTCGAATCGGTCTTTTAAAACCTCCGAACTCCCTCTGGTGGCGATCGGACGAAGTGCGAAATTGGTCGCCACAGATGTAACTGATTTAGAAAGGAAACAAAATGAGGAAGAGAGTGTATTTGTGTTTAACCTTTCCTATGTTGTTCCCAACATATCTTGGGATTGTCCGTGACTTCTGACCTCAACTGGTTGACTCAAAATATCTCATTTCAGCATCAGAACATTTTTGAAACTAGATGTTGCTAGTCATTATAATTTTTATATTAAAACTAAGTTTCGAAATATAACTTTTTTTTTTTGGTTGATACATTTATTATATATATATATATTTTGTTTGTGCAAAATAAAAAAAAAAATAATTTTGGACAATACAATAGCCACAATTATTCTTTACAAAAACGTGTAATTTTCGTTAGGCTTAACATCGACAAAAATTCAACATGGCATCACACACAAAGGAGAAAACTTTGAACATCCGATAGGTTAAAAGTGGAGCAGTATATCAGAGTGGTTAAACAAAACAAAGCTAAAAGAAAAGGATTTTTTTTTTTTAAGATTGTTTGAAAAAGTAGAAAATATGTTTTATGCCAAGAGTAAAAAAGGAATCAAGTTTTGCACAAAGTAGTCAAACCTGACGTCACTGTATGCACTCCTCAATATGCAAACCAGCATGTTTATGCAAGGGGGACCACATACATTTAAATGGGTGGGTGTCCTTAAACTTTAATTTTTATTTTTTAAGTACAGTAGAAAGGTCCACTAAAACCAGATGTTTGAATTACCCAGCAATTAGAGGGTGAATCCTTCTTTGCTTGATAGGAAATGAAAATCTATTCTACTCAAAATAGAACATTTATTACACTACCTCTTTGCTTTTTTTCTTTTTTTTTTTCAGTTGTGGCATGAATAATAAAATTGTTATTGGAAAAGGGTTATTTCTTGGGATTGTGAAGGTAATTCATAGTTTGGTTTAATGAATTTGATTAAAAAAAAATTTTTCTTTATTGCATGAAAATTAATGTGTGACAGTGGCATTTTGTTGGGGCAATGGAAAAATTCACTTTATTGGTGTTTGTTTTATGGAGATTCAACTGTATAATTAATTAATCCAAGTTTCATCAGGTATCATAGTGATGTAAGAAATCTGTTTGCTCTTTGTAAAGCAGTTACAGATTGTTCTCAGACATCTGACAGTGCATTTACTGTTTGTAAGCAAGTGCAGCTCTTATCTTGCAGTTAACTTGGTCATGTCCAATTCTTTCTGTAAAATATGGAGTACCTACCTGTTCTTCTGAAATGTCTAAAGCTTCTTCTGTTTCTGAATTTTTCAATTGCAAATCTTCTAGTCCTTGATCGACTATTTTGAGTGTTTTAACCATTTTTGAACATTCAGATTGTGGGTCATCTTTCCAGTTTTGTCTTCTGATTTAAAATCATTTTGTGATTTTCATACCATAGTACAGGAAGAACAAAGCTCACCAATGTAGCTTACATAACATTCATTATAAATTTCCATAAAGGGCAGCATGGTGTTCAATCTTCCTTTTTTCACAGTAGCAAGTAATGACTATTTAAACTGCTGTTAAATACAAATTATCCAGTAAATTAAAAATAATTTTCAGTTATGCAACAATCAATCAAATTCATAAACTTCCCTCCCACCTGTAATATGGTGTGAACTTATCACACCATAAATCCATTTCCATAAATTATTAAAAATTCAGTAATATAATTCTTTTGAAACACTGATTGAAATTAGTCAAATTTCTATTTTTGAAAGACTTATTTTTTGAACAATTTGGTTAACAAACAGATTTTTATGATCAACTCCATATCTTTCTTTTGTGAACTTCCTTTAACATAGGAAAAGTTTATGGCTTGACCAATCATTGACAGAACTGATTTAGAGGTTAGTGGTGCTGTGAACACCTCATGTCATTGCTATTTAAATTAGAATTCAATACGCATGTGGGAAAGATACTAATTTTTGTATTTCAGTACATACTGCAATTGATTTAATCAAATTAATTTAATTTAACAAATTAAATAACAAAGTTATTATTGAATATAATTTATTTATTTCTCATATGTATGCAATTGTTTAGCATTATGTTTGAAAACCAAGATTTGATTGTATTCATGCAGGAGTTTTTAAGAAAATATTAGCTAATATTTAATACTAGAAATTCTCCCGTCAAGCATGACAGAATATTTATGAGAAATTAGAGAATGAAGAATCGAGAAAAGTAGCAATTTCAAGAAATTCAAAATAGTTCCTAATGTTCATACAAATTAAGTAATTTGTACTTGAGCTTGACATTGTGATGCTGTTTCTGCAACCCTTGACAAAACCATTCTTACTCTATGATGCTCAAGTCTGACTTTACAGCCTTCAGGGGTCTCTGTTCTTATTCTTTTAGATTACAATTTACCTGACCAATTTTACTCTTACACTTTCCCCTAGGCTTTTTTACAAAATAGCAAGTCTAGTTCCATGTTGATAATTTAGTCCATAGATGATTTGTGTGTATGTATGTATGTATGTATGTATGCTAGATAGAGGAGCAATAACTTTCTAAGTAACGGGCTCATTAAATCATTACTTCCGATTGGATAATAGAATGTCACATGGCCACTATGCAAAGACTTTTTAAAAAAGTTTGTTGTAGAAGTGACATGATGCAACTATCATTTTTAAAGTTTAAATTTTAAATTTAATGAAGTAAAACACAGATTCCAGCTTTCATATTAGTGTGAACCGCCAGGGAGGTCGGGATCTGTCGACTCTCCCTGTACGGACAACAGGTCATTAAACCTGCTCACTGTCAGGATAGCTTGGTTTACGATAACGGTCCCTTTGGTTGGGACTCAAATGTTAGGCAAGTGGAGGGAGAGTATTTGGGGTTGACGATGAGGTGAAGGACATAACTGAGTAAAGGAGTCTACCATTTTAATAAGTAAAAATAAGAATTTATTGAAATAAGCAAAATAGAAAAAAAGACTACACAAATTTCGTTTCTAAGCCGCCTAACAGCTCGAGAGAGAGTGTACATGCTTTTTCATACCTCTTTGTATGCTTCCTAGGCGAGTAAGTCCACGTAGGCACTTAATTGTTCAATAAAAGGTGGTTTTAATCCAAATGAGCACAATTATAAAAAATTCGCAACGTCGGCGATGATCAGATAACGATGTTCGTAGATCGGAATGTCGGCAGGTTCGAAGAATCAGCACGATGCCGTCGATCCGGCTTTCGTTTAGAGAATCCCCTGAGAGGGGGTAAGAACTGTTTTTTATAGTTTTTTGTGAGGAATTTCCACCACATGATCGGATGTTCATGAGCTAAAGGTTATAGGTGTTCCAGGGACCTAAAACAAGTGGTGAATTTTGGATGCTAACTATAAACTTTTGTGCAAGACGAGCTGCAAGTTATGTAGAGAACAATAGATGTTGATAGTTATGACAGGAAGATTTGCACATTCCTGGCTAAGATCGATTTTTTTTTCTAATTCGTTACATAAATGAAAGTGAACTAATTACAATTTTTGTTAATAAATTCCGGATCTCACATTAGTAATACTGAAACTTTTCTCTATATACAGTAGACCCCCCCCCTATAACGCTTAGATACGTTCCACGTTAATCAAATTTTACGTTGTAGGAATCATTAAATACATGAGCCAATCGCAGCCCGACAGGTGTGAAGTTTACGGACTAAGGCTGTTTGAAAGGTTTTCTTCTATAAAATTAACCGATTCTAGACTAATTCCACTCAACATTTCCAAAACACGTATAATTTTTTGGGAATAATCCGTATAAACTATGCTATAAACAAAAAATTGTAGGATTACTTACCGAGTGTGCACCGTTCGACTACGCCGTTGCTCAAGCTTGTTTTCGTCGCGGAACAGCGCACGAAACGGCGGCCGCGATTTCTGATAACGAATTTTTCGCAGAAAAATAACTTGACCTTTGGAGACATCATTAATATAAATAATTTTTATGGCCGTTGAATAAGAAGTGTTTCTTTCACAAGAAATGTATAAAATTAGTGCTGTATTAGACTTACGGTACCTAATTTACATACTGTACAGACGATAATAAACTCAACTTACTAGCCTAAACTCTCCGTAGCGTGGCGCTAGACAGCAGAAATTATATATATAATTATAATAAAGTTACAATAAATTAAGTTAATATATAATTATATATACAGTACCTAATTTATATATAATGCTGTACAGACAATAGCAAACTCAATTTAGTCGCCTAAACTCCGTAGCATGGCGAAGGGCGGAGGAAAGTAGTTCGGCTGCTCGTCCACTATTGGTCCAGATTCTATCAATCTTGTCACAACACGAGTCGGCAGCGACATTTTAGGAGTTCCTTTATACGAATATTGCTACAATTTTTTCGCTACGTTATAGGAACCCACGTTATAGGGGGGTCGACTGTATACAAGAAAGACATCAGCTGTACACAAGGTGTTTAGTCAGAAGAAAAGAGGGTGAGGGGAAGGAGGAGGGAGCAGAGATAGACAGTAAAGAAAGGTAGGATCCCTCTGATTTGATGTTGACATGCAGTTTTTGGGCTGCAAGGCCATATTCCTCCAAAGGTTCTAAAACAAAACCGGAGTGTAGCTAGCGAACACCAATAATTTAGTGCTGCCCCAATAGCTAAGTGTAGAAGTTAGTGCCAAGTGGCTGTTAGTAGGAAGACTTACATCTGCTTCATATTAATAAAACTGAATGCAATCGCAAATCTTAATAATATATAACAGCTAGACAGACAGCACGAAAAGCATATGAACACAGTGACAAACTAGATGAGATGAACAGACCAACAGAGACAAATAAACAAGACCCCAAATTTTTTTATTTTTACGTTTACTTACACTCACTAACTAAACTAATCTACCATAACCTAGGATGAACCTAACCAGATGACTAAAGCTAACAAACTCTAATCTAATTTAACCTAACTGGAAACCAAGATAATTTTTCTTCTATAATGAAATGTAATTATTTTCATGTAAAATTAAATTTGATATATAGGAAATCCCAGTTTATTTGAACTCTGGTAGTTTAAAGTTAGTTTATAACTGTACTTTTGTCCTGGCCAGGGATATAGATTTACATGGTAAGGAATTCAGTAAGTTCAAAATACAGTTACTTCAAAATTTGAAGTGAAAATTCTGTCTGAAGTGTAATATGTTTATGTTAACTCATTCATTTAGATCAAAGTGCCTTTTTACTGTGTAGATTGTTTTTGCTGATGATATTTTATCAAACATCATCTAAAGCAGTGGGTCACATCTAGCAATTTCCAGCAGTGCAGGCAAATACAACAAGCACAAGTTGCATGTGTCTTATTGTGGTGACATTGTTTATTGGTGTTGCAACTCTGAAACATTTGTTTTTATAATAAACCAAAACCCACAATCAATGCTGAGCATTTTGCTTAACTCTCACCATATCTGTGCACTTTTTATCTTTTATTTGATAAAATGAAGAATCAAAATTTCACAGGCATTTGTAAGCCTGAATCAGTTCAATCAATCTTAATTCTAAAGCTGTATCAGTCTTCTCACTTTTTATCATGATAAATATTTTCAAAGTTGTTACATATGATGATTGATAATTGGATGCATATTTGCAATCAGCATAAGTAGTACAAATTTTTTGTTTTTAGTGTGGTCACACCTTGCAGGCACCTGCAAGGTGTGACCACAGTTCAAGTGATTATTTTTTTAAGCCTTGAAACACAGTAGGAGCATTGCCATAAATAAAATAAAATTTTAATATTAAACAAGACTGATCTTCATATTTGTAACAAATCAAAAAATTGTTTATCAGATAGAAAATGTAATATTTATGGTATAATTATGTTTGTTTTGTAAAGTTATGATTTTATTCTAATATATTTGTTTTAAGATATTAGTCTTTAGTTAGTGTTTGTGTGTGTGTATGATAAATAATAAATAGCAAAATTACTTATAGAGAAATTTAAACAGCATTTTTCATATTGTTTACATGTATATAGTTTGCTGAATGACATACTTTTATCATTGATTCTTCCTAATAGGATTTGGTGGTGGCTTTGGAAGCCAAGGTAATAGTAATTTTGGTGGTTTTCGAAATCAAGGAGGAAATAGCAGTAGTGGATATGGAAATCAATTCAGTTCAAGATTTGGTCAAGGTAAAACTTGGTTTTTTTAAAAAATTATACAGTAGTCCTTTACCTATGTAAAATCAGACATGTGATTGATATTCTAAACTTATTAGCAATGTTATCTGTTAATGTACATTGAATATATGAAATAGATGGAAAAACTTTGAGAAAATAGTTTGTTTTCTCAGTTTTTTCTTTAAATAAAGCTATTTTGTTTTAACCTCCTCTGAAACAAGTATTTTTAACTGTAAGCATCATGAAACTTTTATGGTTTATCAACTTAACATGGGAACAATTATAATATAATTTGTTACTAAATCAAAGACTTGCTACGTATGTATAATATACATAAGATAAACTATTGCTATTTAAAATAGACTGTAATAAAGTTATTACTGTTTAGTATAATATAATAAAAATAGAGATCATTATGTTTGAGTGTTTTAAAAGTCTATTTACTAAATTACAACACACCACACTGGGAAATACTTAATGATGCACACAGAACCAACATATATGCCTATAACTGGTGTGAAGAAAAACAAACAAAAAAGTATTTGAAGATTCATTCATTATGCACAGGACAACACATGTGCTGCTTTAAATTTTGGTTTAAATTTATATTTCTTTTTTTAAAAACCATTTTATATTCCAAAACAACATTCCATCTGCTAACTGTTATAGCACCTGAAGAACTCACGTTGGAAAATGTTTGTCTTGAGATACTTGTTTGTTTTTTGTTTTCTTCACATCGGTTATTTGTTCTGTGTGCATCATTAACTATTTTCTAATTTATGAAGTTATATCAATTTGTGATGATGACCAATTGAACTTTACAATTGAGGGGCTTAGTGAAAAAAAATAGCATATCTTGCAAAACTACAAAAAATAAGTTAACAAATTTGATTTGTGCATCATTGGTTAGTCTTCTAAAAAGCTTATGGCTCAATTACATGTTCCATGGGTAATTCCAAGTTAATAGAATATATATTAAAAGAACTGGTGTATTAAAACAAATATTTTTATTAATTAAACTTTGATACAGGTTACACCATTTTTCTACCAAGCAAGTCCCTTAGTGAAGACATTTTCTTACATTGAGTTTCTAGCTTATGTGAATGATAATTATGGTGATATTGTTTAGTAGCAAAATTGAATGTCAGGCAATTGATTGCAGCCCAGTGGTTCAAAACTTTTCCAGTTTATATCTCTCTTCAATAGAGGTAATAGTTTTACCGATATTAAAAGTTCACAAAATGAAAAGTTGTTTTTTATTAAATTACTCTGTCTGTCCAGATAAAGTAACTCAATTTTTAATCTAGTTGAAACTTTTTATACATATGTATTCCTGATGATACTTTTTTAGAAATTTGTGAAAAATTGAAATTTGTAAAAGAGATGGCATTACATGTAGGGGGAGCTATTGTCTCTTGTTTCATCATATTGTCTACATTTTTTCATCTACTTCCAATTAAATGCTAAAACAAAAGTGTGGTGTATTTATTAATAAGATCTAAAATTTCATGGCAGCTATTAATTTTTTTTTTAGTATATTGCAAGTTGCAAAATGCTGGTTTAATAAGTCATTTGATTTCTTGGAATTGATTGAGATCAATGTTGATGCTCATTGTCAAAATTTTTCTGCTAAGTGTACATCAGTCATTTTATACTCATATATATATATATATATATATATAGTATGCATCTATGAAAATATTTCTGCTTAAATTAGTTTTATTAATATTACTAGTAGTCATTCGTGTATAATACACTGGTGTTTAAAATTAAGAGAATTTGCATTTTGTTGATTTTAAGAAAAAGTAATGAACTGAAAATACAAATTATGTTGCTGAATAAGAATTCAAATTTTTTTGTGTTGAACATGTAAGCTTATATGTGTATGTGGGCAGAGCTTTGATGGTGGAGGGCATGAATAGCATATGTGATTCTGTCCATGATTAGTTTGCTTGTACTCCTCGGTGACATTTGCTATTTTTCTTGCAAGAGTTGGTTCAATTTCATAAGCAGTCAGGTAAAGCGAGTAGCCATGAATGTCTTGATGATGGAGTGAGGTGAAGAATTGTGGGTTGATTGGAGACAGGGCAATCAATCAACAAGTGCAGGTTGCTGCAGAACTCAATGTAATAACCAGTGTCGTCTTCAATTTATGGAAACGGTTTAGGACACCGGATCCATATCAAAAAGACCTGATCAAGGTTATCCAAGAGCCATGATGGCTAATGAAAATTGTTATTTAACACTTTCAGTGAGGTGTGCCACAGGACTGTTGCAGTTGTTATCTTGTGAGCTGCATGCTGACACTAGGATCAGTTTTAAGGGTTACTCAGAGTCTTTGAGGGGGCTTTTTGCCTGAAGACCCACTGTTTACGTTTTGCTCACTTCAGCACATGAGAGAATGCTTAGCATGGTGCAGGCATCAACCTTGGACCAGAATTCATTGGAGTACCATTCTCTTCAGATGAGTCGTGATTCAGTTTGGACACAGATTCTCAATACACCATCTGGAGAAAACCTGGGACCTGATTTCTTTTCTCCAATATATGAGAAAAGACCGCTACATCAGTAGAGGTGTCATGGTCTAGGCAGGTATCATATCGGACAGCCACATGCTTCTCCATTTGTTTGACTTTGGCTCCCTGACAGCTGAGAGGTATCGGGATGAGATCTTACAGCCATATGTTTGATTTTTCAGGGGTGCAGTTGTCCCTCAGTTTATTTTTTTATGGATGGCCTCATCTACATAGAGCCCCTGATTGATTATCTTGAAAGTGAGGATATTAGTCAGATGGATTGGCCAGCCAGATCTCCAGACATAAAACCCTATTGAACACATCTCGGACACTTTTGGGAGGGCAATTGCAGCTTGCAAATCCCCCTCTGAGAACCACCCAGAGCTGAAAATTGCATTGCTGTAGGAATGGGACAGGTTGTCTCGGACTCATCAGCTGCCTTGTTTCCCGTATGATGATGTGATGTGAGAGGGGACTGTACCCCCATAATTGTCATTTTATGTTTGATCTTGCTACATAGGTTTTGGACATTCCTGCACTGATGAGCCTTATTCACAATCATCGGTGCATACCAAGACTATTGTATAGTATACTTTTTTCTCTTATTCTACTGTGTATCCATGCCAAATTTCATTTGAAATGTGTATTAGTTTTTCAAAAATTTGATAAAATGTGTAAATTCTCTTAATTCTGAACACCAGTGTTTATGTTCAATAATGTTTTTTTGGGCTGCAATTTTGAAATTGCAGATCTATATAATTCCATGTTTGTTCTTTGTCAGTTTTGTTCGCAGAGTTATATATACAAAATAGAGGCCAGATAGGGAAATCTTAAAGGCCTATGCATTAATTCTATACTTAACTATATACAAACTTTAGATCTGGACTGGAACTTACATGATTTCAACTCAAAATTTTTACCTTATGTTAACAGAGTCAGATAGATGAAAATTGAGATCGAGTACAGAAAGCTTTTAACTATATACAATATAGTCGGAGTAGAAGTCTGTATGATTTTTTTAAAAATTTCTGCTCAACATCATAATGTCACAACAGATAATTGCTTGTTATAAGATGAAGTTTCTTTAACAAATATATTATTATTTTTAAGATGTGTAATGAGTAAACTTTAATGAATACATTCATCACAATTAGAGGCACAGTATATTGTTACTGGTAAAGTATTGATGCTCTTTCATAATAATAATAAAAGTTGATTGATAATTTTGTTTCAATACTTTTATTGACACAAATAATTCAGGAACAGTATCTAAATAACAATGTTAAATTTTGTTGGAAGTTCTTTTTAAAAAGATATGTTTTTATGGTTGAGAAAGTGTTTTACTAAAGTATATATGATCTTTCAAATTCACCAGAATAATAATTTTGATTCATATAAATAAATCTACAGTGGTACCTCAGGATACGAAATTAATCCGTTCCGAAACTGAGATCGTATCATGAAAATGTCGTAAGGTGAATCATTTTTCCCCCATACAATTACATGAAAAATCAAATAATTTGTTCCAACAGGAAAAACACACTCAAATTAAAGCTAAGTAGTACATTTAAAAAAATAAATAAATATAGTAAAGAAAACACTGAAAAATGCGTTTTGTAGTTGTAAATGTATAAATAACCATAATAGAATAATAATTGATAAAACAAAAAATGTAGTTTTATTTGCACTTTACTTTTGAGGAGAGACGACGGTGAAGATGTAAACTGGTGGTGGAGGAGAGGGAGAAGGGAAATGATACTAAAACTTAACTTACATAACATAATGTAACAATAACTTAAAAATAACTTAGAAAAGATTTTAAAAAATTAGTGTTGTTTTATATATTTATAGTTTTTAAAAATTTTTATTTACTG